>NC_084637.1:11455538-11458038 GCF_033978795.1 Nerophis ophidion
CGGGGTGTCCACCCTTGAGCCTGGCATGCGTCCTCCTGTGCAGCCACCAGGGCGAAAAGTCTCCATCAGGGTGCAGATGCTGGATGACACGCAGGAAGTCTTCCATGTATCGGTGAGTAGTGTGTGTGTGTGTGTGTGTGTGTGTGTGAGAGAAGGATGCTTGAACATTCACACTGAAGAAAGCATTTTGTAACCTGGCAACAATATGTCTTTGGGCTGCTACCTTATTTGTTTTAGTACTTTGACTTGTCAGACCTGTTTGTTCTTAAACATATATGATATTGAAACGCTAGCATTATTTGAAAGTGCCTTGAAGCTGCAGCGGAACCAGCTTTGTCACTTTCTGTTTATCTTTTTTGTCTGGTACTATTTGGATATCTACAAAAATGTAAGCTAAAAGATCATAAGCTCCATTTTGCATGACAATGGCTCTTCTTACACCCATCCATTTCCTACCGCTTATTCCTTTTCGGGGTCTCGGGGGGCGCTAGCGCCTATCTCAGCTACAATTGGGTGGAAGGCGATGTACACCCTGGACAAGTCGCCATCTCATCGCAGGGCCAACACAGATAGACAGACAACATTCACACACTGGGGACCATTTAGTGTTGCCAATCAACCTATCTCCGGGTGCATGTCTTTGGAAGTGGGAGGAAGCCGGAGTACCCGTAGCGAACCCATGCATTCACGGTTTCACGGTGGAAGAGGGGTTAGTGCGTCTGCCTCACAATACGAAGGTCCTGCAGTCCTGGGTTCAATCCCAGGCTCGGTATCTTTCTGTGTGGAGTTTGCATGGCTGTTCTTATCTTGTCAGATTTTTTTACCCTGATTTAGCCATATCAGCTATAGTCTAAATCTACTTCCTATCCAGAGGGGGGTAATAACATGTTACATATACTCTTGCATTTACTCAAGTCACTTTTCGGATATATTGTACTTGTCAGAGTAGTTTTAATGCAAAACACTTTTCACTATTACTTGATTTTGTGAAGAAGAAACACTACTTTTACACCGTTACACTTAGTTTCATTCGGATTGCTACATTAATTTACAAACCCCGTTTCCATATGAGTTGGGAAATTATGTTAGTGGGTGGAATGCCATCTCCGGGTTGGGGAGGAGACCCTGCCCCAAGTGGAGGAGTTCAAGTACCTAAGAGTCTTGTTCATGAGTGAGGGAAGAGTGGATCGTGAGATCGACAGGCGGATCGGTGCAGCGTCTTCAGTAATGCGGACGTTGTACCGATCCGTTGTGGTGAAGAAGGAGCTGAGCCGGAAGGCAAAGCTCTCAATTTACCGGTCGATCTACGTTCCCATCCTCACCTATGGTCATGAACTTTGGGTCATGACCGAAAGGATAAGATCACGGGTACAAGCGACCGAAATGAGTTTCCTCCGCCGTGTGGCGGGGCTCTCCCTTAGAGATAGGGTGAGAAGCTCTGCCATCCGGGAGGGACTCAAAGTAAAGCCGCTGCTCCTTCACATCGAGAGGAGCCAGATGAGGTGGTTCGGGCATCTGGTCAGGATGCCACCCGAACGCCTCCCTAGGGAGGTGTTTAGGGCACGTCCAACCGGTAGGAGGCCACGGGGAAGACCCAGGACACGTTGGGAAGACTATATTTCCCGGCTGGCCTGGGAACGCCTCGGGATCCCCCGGGAAGAGCTAGACGAAGTGGCTGGGGAGAGGGAAGTCTGGGTTTCCCTGCTTAGGCTGTTGCCCCCGCGACCCGACGTTGGATAAGCGGAAGATGATGGATGGATGGATGGATGGATGGATGGAATATAAAAGGAATACAATGATTAGCAAATCCTTTTCAACCCATATTCAATTGAATGCACTACTAAGACAAGATATTTGATGTTCAAACTCATCAATTTTATTTGTTTTTGCAAATAATTATTAACTTATAATTTCATGGCTGCAACACTTGCCAAAGTAGTTGGGAAAGGGCATGTTTTCCACTGTGTTTCATCCCCTTTTCTTTTCACAACACTCAATAAACGTTTGGGAATTGAGGAAACCAATTGTTGAAGCTTTGAAAGTGGAATTATTTTCCCATTCTTGTTTTATGTAGAGCTTCAGTCGTTCAACAGTCTCCGCTGTCGTATTTTACGCTTCATAATGCGCCACACATTTTCGATGAGAGACAGGTCTGGACAGCAGGCGGGCCAGGAAAGTACCCGTACTCTTTTTTTCCGAAGCCACGGTGTTGTAACACATTCTGAATGTGGCTCGGCATTGTCTTGCTGAAATAAGCAGGGGCGTCCATGAAAAAGACGGCGCTTAGATGGCAGCATATGTTGTTCCAAAACCTGTATGTACCTTTCAGTATTAAAGATGCCTTCACAGATGTGTAAGTTACTCATGCCTTGGGCACTAATGCACCCCCATACCATCACAGATGCTGGCTTTTGAACTCTGCGTCGACATATGCCCAGCTGAAAATGTCCAACATATGTGTATGTGTATCTGTGTGCGTGTGTTCGTGTGTGCGTGTGTG
>NC_084637.1:11463038-11612957 GCF_033978795.1 Nerophis ophidion
AGCAATGTATTTTGAGTCAATGGATGAAATCAACAGTTTGGAGCAGTCTATTAATGATCAATCACTACCTACCTGTACATGATCAAATCACTATTTCAGTGGTTGTTAACCTTGTTGGAGGTACCGAACCCCACCAGTTTCGTATACGCATTCACCGAACCCGACTTTAGTGGAATTATTTTTTTTTTTTTTTCAAATTCAAGACAAAGTTATATGTACGGGGAATATATTTTAAGTAACAAATACTTAATTTAGAGTTATTTGGACACTAGGGGAACATATTCTAAATAATAAAGACCTAATTTAGAGTTACCGTATTTCCTTGAATTGCCGCAGGGCATATAGTATGCCCCTGCCTTGAATTACTGCCGGTTCAAACTCGCTTCGCAAAATAATTAGCGCATGCTTAGTATTACCGTCTGGTCAAACTCGTGACGTCACGAGTGACACTTCCCCTGTCATCATTTTCAAAATGGAGGAGGCTGATTTCAATACCCGTAATTTGAAATCGCATAAAGGGAAGAAGATTAAGAGCTATTCAGTAGGATTTAAGGTCCAAGCTTACATCACAGTCAAATTTTTACTGTATGCCTTTGGTAAGTGCCAGAGTGAGAAGAGGTTTTAAAATAATTAGCGCATGCTTACTTTTACCGCATGCCTTTGGTAAGCGCAGGGGTGAGAAGAGGTTTTAAATTTATTAGCGCCCCGGCGGCAGTTCAAGGAAATACGGTATTTGGTTAGGGTTAGGGTCAGGGTTAGGGTTATAATAAGGCCATGCCGAATAAGGCATAAATAAGTACTTAATAATGACTAGTTAAGAACCAATATGTTACTAATTTGCATGTTAATAAGCAACTAATTAATGGTGAAAAGTTCCCCATACTATAGTGTAAAGTGTTTTTTTTACTGGTGCACAAAATGAACCGTGCATGAACATCACCTTGTTCAAACAACAAAACCAACACAGTGCATAAACCCACAACCAATCACACACCTGCAAAAATCAGTCAGCTGTTGCCGTATCCGTCATACGCAGATAGGGAGAAGTTTGTATTTACACGATGAGTCGGGTGTGTTTTGACCTCCGCCGAACCCCTGAGGCCGACTCACCGAACCCCTAAGGTTCAATCGAACCCAGGTTAAGAACTATTGCACTATTTGTCACTCAACTAGACACACGGCAGTCATGCAGTCGGGCAGATAAACAGCTGTTTTCTTGACCCTTTGCAAAAGTATTATTATCACCAGAGGGCTGGAGGACAATGCTAAACATGTTACACGTATAGGAAGAGCAAGCAAGACCAGGCAAGCGAATAGCTAAGCTATTAAAGCTGGCTGTTGAATTAACTTGAAACAACACAAGAATTAAGTGCTTAGTAAACTTTAAGAAGTGTAGATAGTAAGCAGCTATTAACAGGAAATCAACAAGTAGATTAATTGGAGTCTAGAGAGAGGATAAGATGACAACTGTTGGCTCTTCTGTTGTTGTATACACACAAGAGGACGGATTGATCCATAAAGCAGTTGTGTTGATACCAAGGGTGGCATCAGTATATGATCGATACTAGACTGATGAGATCAACATTTTTATTGTTCCAAAATAATTTTTAGTTGTTTTGGTTCATGTTTATAAGCTCAGGGAATAATGTCCTGGACACAGGAGGACTTTAAAGGGAAAAACCTAATTATTTAAATCAGTAATAGATCGTAGTTTTTTTGTTAATATGTACTATTGACTTTGTTTTCATTAAAAAATTATATAAAAAATAAGGAAGTGGTTTTAATATTGTTTCATTATTGTTACATTGTCAATAGCATTCATCACTGATAATTAAAAAAAAATTTGGGTTAATACTGTGCACTGCAAAAACTGAAATCTAAGTAAGATTAAATATTTCATATAAGGGTGATATTTGCTTATTTTCTGTCTGATAAGATAATTCTTCTCACCAAGCAGATTTTATGTTTTAAGTGTTTTGGTCCTAAATTATGTCAGTAAGATATTCCAGCTTGTTGCTGAGATTTTATGACCTATATTGAGTAAAACATGCTTGATATATAAACTGTTGCAAAGCTGTGTCATCAACACTCACAAGTATAAAACTACTTTTTTAAAGTAATAATTTCTCATTTCAAGCATGAAAAAAAAAAATCATGACTTCAACACAAGTGTGTCTCATAATTAAAACAGATGACAGCCAAATTGACTTTGCTCTTTTATTTTCAATGAAGCAAAAGAAAATACATACTCATATAGCAGTACAGTTGGCACAGTACAGTAAACTGACAGTTAATATTTAAACATTTCACTTGTGACATTTCTAACAATTTTGAACAGAAATAGTTCATGCACATTCGGATGAATTCTTCAAAATTACAATTAAAATGTTTTTGTCCTATTAGTTTTTGGTATAAGTTTGCTGGTTTCAAGAAATGTAATGCAGAGCGCATATCATTATGTCAAGATAATGGCACTAGCATTTACTTAATTTAAGAATATTTTTCAACATATTGAGCAAAAAAGTCTCTTTTTTTTCTACCAATAAAAGTGCACTTGTTTTTAGTGAGAATATACTTATTTTAAGGTATTTTGGGGTTAATTGAAGTGAGCTAATTTTACTTTCTTGTTCTATTGGCAGATAATTTTGCTTAGTTCAAATAAAATACCCCTCATTTTTGTATTTTTTTTTCTCGTTTTTGAACACTGGCTTTTTGCAGTGTATTTTCCGGGCTATTAATCCACACCCACCAAATTTTACAAAAACATTTTTTTTTACATATATGAGCCGGACCAGACGATAACCGACAGATATATACCATTACGAAAGACTTTGTTTATTTACATACCTCAAAGCAGCACTAAGTAGCTTTTCAACCTTCGGAAAATAATTTCTCACCATCTGGGACGATACATGGACTTACAACTACTTGAATGACACCTCTGTGTTATCCGCACTGTTACATAAGCCGCAGGGTGCCAGCAACCTGAGGGTTCCTGGTTAGATCCCCAGCTTCCGCCACCCAAGTTGTGTCCGTTGTATCCTTGAGCAAGACACTTTACCTTTGCTCCTGATGTGTCGTGGTTAGGGCCTTGCATGGCACCCCCCCATCAGTGTGTGAATGGGTGAGTGTGGAAATAGTGTCAAACTGCTTTGAGTATCTTGACGGTAGAAAAGTGCTATATAAATATAACACATATATATGTATGTATGTGTGTGTGTACGTATGTATGTATGTATGTAAGAAGAAGAAGATGTATGTATGTACTGTATGTGTGTGTGCATATATATATATATATATATATATATATATATATATAAAATATATATATTATATATAATATATATATATATATATATATATATACACACACATACACAGTGGGGCAAAAAAGTATTTAGTCAGCCACCAATTGTGCAAGTTCCCCCACTTAAAATGATGACAGAGGTCTGTAATTTCCATCATAGTTACACTTCAACTGTGAGAGACAGAATGTGAAAAACAAATCCAGGAATTCACATTGTAGGGATTTTAAAGAATTTATTTGTAAATTGTGGTGGAAAATAAGTATTCGGTCAACCATTCAAAGCTCTCACTGATGGAAGGAGGTTTTGGCTCAAAATCTCACGATACATGGCCCCATTCATTCTTTCCTTCACACGGATCAATCGTCCTGTCCCCTTAGCAGAAAAACAGCCCCAAAGCATGATGTTTCCACCCCCATGCTTCACAGTAGATATGGTGTTCTTGGGATGCAACTCAGTATTCTTCTTCCTCCAAACACGACGAGTTGAGTTTATACCAAAATGGATACATGGATGATACAGCAGAGGATTGGGAGAATGTCATGTGGTCAGTTAAAACCAAAATAGAACGTTTTGGTGTAAACTCAACTTGTCGTGTTTGGAGGAAGAAGAATACTGAGTTGTATCCCAAGAACACCAAACCTACTGTGAAGCATGGGGGTGGAAACATCATGCTTTGGGGCTGTTTGTCTGCTAAGGGGACAGGATTTTTTATCCGTGTTAAGGAAAGAATGAATGGGGCCATGTATCGTGAGATTTTGAGCCAAAACCTCCTTCCATCAGTGAGAGCTTTGAATGGTTGACCAAATACTTATTTTACACCATAATTTACAAATAAATTCTTTAAAATTCCTACAATGTCAATTCCTGGATTTTTTTTTTCACATTCTGTCTCTCCCAGTTGAAGTGTACCTATGATGAAAATTACAGACCTCTGTCATCATTTTAAGTGGGAGAACTTGCACAATCGGTGGCTGACTAAATACTTTTTTGCCCCACTGTGTGTGTGTGTGTGTGTGTGTGTGTGTGTATATATATATATATATATATATATATATATATATATATATATATATATATATATATATATATATATATATATATATATATATATTTTTTTTTTTTTTTCCAGAATGCTTCATGGTGTCTTCCATCGTTATTGCGAGTCTGGGGGTCTTTGTCTCTCTACGAGAGTTGTGAGATTTATGAGGCTCATTATTGCGGGAGGCAGATTACAGACGCTGACATCCCGCAAAGGATGTTAATTGCTTTTTTTTTAATGGGACAAGGTTGTGCATGTACTTTAATTTAATTGTCTGCCTCCAGTGTGCTGTGAGCCATAAGGTGCGCACACACCAGCTGCACACCAACACGCCCCTGTCGTCATACAGTTGTATCAAGGCATCCTCATTATGCCGCCAATTTGATAATGCCTTGCTGTGGATGCAAGAAGGTAGGTCGCCATGTCAAGAGTGTGTGCGAGTCCACAACCATCTGGTTGTATAAAAGGAAGTGACTTTGAGTTCTTGCCAGTAGGGTTAAGCCGTTTAACCTAATCTGGCTAAGAGCCTGTGATTGGTGGACACTCCAGGAAGGAGGAACCTTCTCCCAGCTGTCTGGCTAAATTTTCTTTTTACCTCCTGGAAGGGAAATTGCAATGTCTAGTGTCCATACCCATGCTCTAAGCATGTTCATAGCATATCCTTGATCAATTTGTAAAGCAGCAACTAAAGTTCGAGAACAGAGGTGCCCAAACATTTTGCCTTCAAGGGCCAAAGTGAAAATGTGCCAATAGTTTGCGGGCCATACAGCAAAGTTTACCATGCAACAGCACCACCAGTCAGGAATTTAGCCTCATGCCACCATTTATAAATATAAGGTCAGGACAAGCCAGGTTCTATAGATAGCAACTAGTTGGTCTGTAAAAAAAATCCATAGATTTTATGGTACAAAACCGGTAGCTTAGTCACCAGAATGTTCCCGTAAAAATTTACTGTTTTTTATACCACACACACACACACACGTATGTTGAAAAACTGTATCACTTTTACGTCAAAATTCTGGTGACTGAGCTGCCAGTTAGTGTTTTCTATGGCCATTTTTTACTTTGCATTACTAAAAATTAAATAACAGTACTTCTGTTAATTTTAACTAAAAATTCTGGCGACTGAGCTGCCAAGTTTTTACTGTGACTTTTTTACAGTATAGGCCTACAGACATGCCACCCATGATTGTGCAGCTTGAAAGAGGTCAGTATGAATATGTACTAGGGGACGGCGTGGCGCCGTTGGGAGAGTGGCCGTGCCTGCAACCTGAGGGTTCCTGGTTCAATCCCCACCTTCTATTAATTTCGTCATGTCCGTTGTGTCCTTGAGCAAGACACTTCACCCTTGCTCCTGATGGGTCGTGGATAGGGTCTTGCATGGCAGCTCCCGCCATCTGTGTGTGAATGGGTGAATGTGGAAATACTGTCAAAGCACTTTGAGTACTTTAAAGGTAGAAAAGCACTATACAAGTATGACCCATTTACTAAATTTGGTAGCCACCCTTTGGTCGACCAAGCAAATTGACACAACGGGACAAATTTGGCCCGCGGGCCCCACTTTGGGCCTTCCTGCTCTAGAATGAGAGTTCCCTTTTTCACACATAATGCCAAAGAAGGTTCAAGGTTACAGAGCGTTAATGATGTCTGGTGTCATGTTGCATGAAGCTTTAAATCGGTGTACGTCTGCATTCTTGACTTGTGGCACACTGACCTGCATTTAATGGTCAGGTCACAGAACGACAAATAAAATAGAGCCAGACCGGAGTTAAGTTAAGAGCTTATATCCAGTCATTGCCTCTGCACCGACCTTTGCGGTAAGTAATAGTTTTCTTTCAAGTCATAGCAAAAGGAGCAATCTCTGGTGCCATGTTCTTGTCAAGGAAACTTTGCAGCAGGGGACCAAAGAAAAAGCAGCTACTGAGATAATTTTGTTTTCTTCTTCTTTCGAGGGTTCTTATCAACAGTCTCAACCATCTGGTTTCCGTCCCTGTTAGTCCCTGCGAGTTTTACAATCGTCAGTTTGCTGCATTCAAACCCATTTTCTTTGCTATACTAAAAAACAAGCAACGGATCCAGATGAATGGTCCTGGAGCACACATTTTTAGATATTCCCCTTCATGTTTGTGATCTCAAAGCCAAACTGGCATCCATATTTAATAAAAAACGAAGGTATGAGCCCAGATGGGGAGAATATTTTATTTGGCTGCTGGCATCTGTGTGACAGAGTGATGTATTGTACCATACTCAAGGGGAAACAAAATCATTCCTTGCTATGGAAATGTACCGGTACAGTTTGTATAAAAACAAAGAGCAGGTGGATGCTTTGGGGTGGTGGGTCAAGTTTTTTCCTCCTTTTTTGGAAAGTTTTCAGTTTATTTGTCTTTCTCATACTTGGGTGGACCCAAAGTCAGTCATGGGTCAGTTTTTATTGTCAGTAAAAATGTTCCGAAAATTCACAGCCTGGTTTAGTACAGTGGTGGCTGCTGGTCTTTCATAGGGGAAGCTCATTTCAGCTACTTTCTAAACACAAGCACAGTCTACATAAAGGTAAAAGATATAAAAAGATGCTAGATTTTAAAAGGAAAAAGTTCCCAGAACTTTAAATATGCGTACAAGAGGCCTTTTTTCCACCGCAGGAGCTTTTGAAGGAACTTTTTCATTATATGAAATACACCCATGCATTTCCACCAAAAACTACCTATGTAGATTATGTTCCATAGGAACTATTTTCAGTACATGCCAGCGAGGCGGGACTTTCAAAAAATTCGAGGAACTTTCGAGACTGGTTGTGCTGTCAAAAAACTTTGTTTTCGAACACAATAACCGCCATTACAGTATGCGAGACCTCTTTATTTCTTTTTTTGTATGTATTTCCAAACAACATGCTTGATAATGCCTATATTTGCCTGCTTGGGGGCAAGGCAACTTTATTTATATAGCACGTTTACAACAATTTTAAAATTGGACCAAAGTGCTTTAAAGGTTAAAAAGCATAGAGCAAAAAATAACAAAAAACAAAGTACATAAACAATGCATAAGCTAAACAAGATAGTGCGAAAGAAATACGGTGAAAGGGTTCGGATAAAAAGTAAAAATGTAAAATAATGAAAGTGTAACAAATTGAAAAAAACTAAAGCGAAGGGGGGGGGGGGGGGGACGACTAGAAATGGTGACTGAGTGGGCGGGCTCAGGTTAAAGGCCAGCGAGAAGAGATAGGTCTTAAGAAGGGTTTTCAAGACTCTCGGGCTACGGGCTGACCTGATGTGGAGGGGAAGGTTGTTCCAGAGTTTAGGGGCGGCAATGGAGAAGGGGCAAACAACTACTAGCCTCTCTTCAAGACAAGGTAGTAAGCAGATGATAATGATCCAAATATCTTCCTCTCTCTGTTTGCTTACAACAATGTCCTGACACCCCCCCGCCCGGATGTCGACAGTGAGCGGCACCACGTCCATGTTGGTGATGTGTTTGTCGGCAATTTTTTTTATTTACAATGCACATAGCAGCACTATAGTCAAGCCCCACCTGGACCAAATCCAATTCGCCTACCAGCCCCGACTGGGAGTGGAGGACGCAGTCATCTACCTGCTGAACCGAGCCCAAGCCCACCTGGACAAGCCTGCGAGCAGTGTGAGGGTCATGTTTTTTTGACTTCTCCAGTGCTTTCAATACCATACGGCCTGGGCTACTAGGTGTGAAGTTGGAGAAGATGCCGGTGGAGGCCCCCTTGGTGTCCTGGGTTGTAGATTACCTGACTGACAGACCACAGTACGTTCGACCCCAGGACTGTGTCTGACAAGCTGGTCAGCAACACCAGGGCCCCCCAGGGCACAGTCCTCTCCCCCTTCCTCTTCACCATTTACACCACCAATTTCCACTATCAGTCAGAGTCCTGCCCCCTTCAGAAGTTTTCTGATGACTCTGCGATAGTGGGGTGTATTGAGGATGGTGATGACGAGGAATACAGGACACTGGTGGAGGACTTTGTCACATGGTGTGGAAAGAACCACCTCCAGCTTAAAGTGACGAAGACCAAGGAGCTGGTTGTGGACCTGGGAAGGAGGAGGAATACTTCAGCGACCCCTGTTTCCATCAGGGGGGGTGGATGTGGACATGGTAGAGGATTATAAATACCTCGGTGTACACATGGACAACAAGCGAATGGGTCAAAACACGCTGAGGGCCTCTACAAGAAGGGACGGAACCGCCTCTACTTCCTCAGGAGGCTAGGATCCTTCAACGTCTGTACAAAGATGTTGTAGATCATGGGTGTCAAACTCTGGCCCGCCGTGTAATTTCATTTGGCCCTTGAGGCAATATCAAATTAAACATTAGAGTTAGCCTGCTGGTATTATACAGCGGCGATGCCGCTCTAACGCCACTAATCCTCATACTTGCCAACCTTCCCGAGACTCCCGAAGTTCAGTGCCCCTCCTGAAAATCTCCCGGGGGAAACATTCTCCCAAATTTTTCCCGATTTCCACCCGGACAACAATATTGTTGTAATGGCACTTCCTTTAGCCTTCTCTACAACCTTGCATCACGTCCGCTCTTCCTACATACAAACATTGTCCTAGTCACACAATATAAGCGGATTTTACACATAAGTTGATGCAAGGCATGCTTGATCAGGTCACACTCAGGGTGGCTGAATAAACAATTTTAACGCTGTTACAAATATGCGCCACACTGTGAAGCCACACAAAACAAGAATGACAAACACATTTTGTGAGAACATCCGCACCGTAACACGACATAAACACAACTGAACAAATACTCAGAACCCCTTGCAGCACTAACACGTCTGGGACGCTACAATATATAATATGATATGCCATTAATATTTTTTTATTATTATTATGTTTATTTGAAACTCTATTTTGCATCTCACTATAAAGATATATCAATCAATCAATGTTTACTTATATAGCCCTAAATCACTAGTGTCTCAAAGGGCTGCACAAACCACTACGACATCCTCGGTAGGCCCACATAAGGGCAAGGAAAACTCACACCCAGTGGGAATATTCAATGCAAAACTTGTTTGGGTCCCTATTAAAAGGTTAATTTGTTCAACCTTGGCCCGCGGCTTTGTTCAGTTTAAAATTTTGGCCCCCTTTGTATTTGAGTTAGACACCCCTGTTGTAGATGTTCCACGAGTCGGAGGTGGCGGGCGCCTCTTGTACGCCGTGGCTTGCTGGGGCAGTGGGCTAAGACTGAGGGACACAAACAGACTGGACAAGTTGGTAGAGAAGGCCAGTAACGTGGTGGGAGTGGGGTGGTGTCAGAGAGGAGAAGTCTAGCAAAACTCCTAGCCATTATGGACAACACCTCCCACCCACTACACTCGGACCTTGCGGAGAGAATGAGCACGTTCAGTGGAAGGCTCAGACTCCCTAAATACAACACGGAACGACACAGGAGGTCCTCCATACCGACAGTCATCAGACTGTATAATGCATATGTTCCTTGACTGCACTTAAATGTAGAATATATTTATAAGATTCATATATTACATTTTATATATATAATATATGTTATATATTATTTATTATTATTATTGTCTATTGTGAGCGAACTGTGGTGCTGAATTTCCCCCAGGGATCAATAAACTACTTTCTATTCTATTCTATTCTATTCTCTATGCTCACTGGGGGCGTGACTTTAGCGTCCTCTCTCAGCTGAAACCTGTCCTCAGTCACGTCCGCCTTTCCTCCAAAAAAACAACGTGTCGGCCCATTCACATAACATCTCCGGCTTTTGGAACACACAAGGTGCACACACAACAACCTAGCTGCATTCGATACGGAATCGGTTCGATAAGAGGATTCGATTTTTTAACGGACATCATCCCTACTCTACACCAATATTTTTAAAACTGAAAAAGCCTTTTTGGATGTAAAGTGAAATGTCGTCAACAAACAGGAGTCTAGTTGCCTGATTCAACATGTGGCGGATTACCATGATGCGGATGACTGGGAATCTCCACAGACAATGCACTAAACTGTATGAAAGGGCCCAGACAAGGTCAAGTTTTGTATCGACGTGCTGTAGATGGTGGGGAAAATGTTACTTTGGAATGTCCTCAAGCTGCCAGATCACCATGACGCATATTTTTTTTCATACAACCTTCTTTAGTCCATGAGCGGGATTACTATAATTTGTCTGCTGAAAAACCCGCATGAGTCACTTCATGAAAACTGCACAGAAATAGAAAAAGCGCCAGCTGCAGACAGAAGTTGTTTATTGGTGATTTGTTTTATCACGGAAAATGAGCTTTTGTGTTCTATTTCCACTTCCACGGCATCCTATCGTACAGCGAGACCACTGAACAAAAAAATAAAAGTTTTAAACAGACGGTCTGTGTTCCCCTCTCTGACCGGGGAGGTTTTGACTGTTAAATCTGGCCTTTTAAGCCCGGACATTTGGTTGATGGTTGCCAGGCGCGCAGCGAGATTCCAACTTTGCTGGATGATGGACAGCTAGACGCATTACTTCAGCGCTCTATTCTGAATGTGACCAGCCATGATGGTATAGGTCTCTAACATACCGCTTGTATGAAACCTGACTCCCACCCGCCTTAATAAGGACCACAGTTTTGTAGCTTCAGAGTCAAAATGGGAACATCTGACTTCCACTGTTGAATGGTTTCAGCATTTGCATTCAGTATGATAAAAGCAGGCAATCAGGCTGTAAAATGGAAGGGGTTAATTGAAGTGACTGTGGTTTGAGCTGACTTCTGTCATACATCGGTAGATCAGATTTGGAACTTTATTTAACTCATTTGATAAATGTTTTGTGTAAGGGACAAGCTAAAATTGGAGAAAGTTTAGCAGATTTCAGTTTTTGTTTTGCCAATTCCCACTGCACACAGTTGAAGTCCTGCTACACAGAAGCAGTAACAATGTTTTCAAGCAGTCTTTTGCAAGATCTTTTTTTAGTGATGAAGCCAACTTACGGTGATTTGCCTACTTTGACCCACCAAAATGTTTGTAAGTTAATCGGACGGTGTTTATTTGGGGACATGATATATGTTCATGAAGCCTGTTTTTAACAATTAAACCCACCTTTCCTCAACAGTAGGGGTGGGGGATATCGCAAATTTGGGTATCGATACCGATACCGGAAGTGTCGTCATCTGATGATGGGGTTGGGGATGGCTTCGGGGTATCTATACTTTTGAAAAACAAATTTGTACTTTTGCCTTTATTAATTGATTATGATAATAATACAACACAGGACAACGATTTAAGTCAAAAAATAAAATGTTTTTTTACAAAAGTAATATCAATAGCAATAAATTAATGCAAATAAGGTGCAAACAATTACTGAACCTGGCTTGTCGCCTCAAAACACACAAACACTTAAGGTAAATAACAAAACTCTAGTTATTGAACAAAGTTGTAAACATGAACACAAAACAAAAGAACTGAGAAATTCAAATAAAAAAGTAATAATATCAATTGCAATAAAGTAAGTAGTGCAAATAAGGTGAAAACAAATACTGAACTTGGCTAGTCGCCTCACAACACACAAGAACTTAAGTAAAAAAGAAAACACTAGTTATTAAACAGTTGTAAAAATGAACACAAAATAAAAGAACTGAGAAATTCTTATCGGTATTTTAGTGCAATAAAATACTTTACTGTTTACAACCAAGACATTAAGTCGCACTGGAAACGCACGCGTGTGTGTGTGTGTGTGTGTGTGTGTGTGTGTGTGTGTGTGTGTGTGTGTGTGTGTGTGTGTGTGTGTGTGTGTGTGTGTGTGTGTCCGAGTGAACCTCGGAGCGAATTATACTGAAGCGTGTGCGCCAATGCACCAAGCGTCATGTTAATTGTATATATTTTATTTTATTTTATTTTGGGTTGAAGATGAATTTTTAAAGTGTTTTTAAATCTCGTTCGCGACCCATCACTAGGGAGGAGGGTGGAGTGGTGAGGAGCACTGCGCTCACTTTTTTTTTTAAATCGGAGTGATTCGCTTTATTTGATGAAGTATCGATACCATCACGCCAGTATCGATACGATACCGATACTCACCAAGTATCGATCCTATCGATATGCCCAGCCCTACTCAACAGTATTCCCTTCTGCACTCCAAAGTGATACACTATAGCTCCGTGAAACATGCCTGAAACTATCAACAGCCCGCAGATAAAAAATAAATGTTTTCCTTTAAACAGGTCGGACAAAGTTTTTAGCTTTTAAAACCGCAGCTTGCTCAGTGGTAGTGATAAAAATGTATTTTTTTCAACTGACTAGATTATGAAATAGAAATCATTGGATACATCTCATCATATCCTGGATGTTTCCTAGTTTTGCATGCAACAAAGCACATTTACAAAACTTTGGTGCCAAAAATATAAAAGTCAAGGGTGGAGCAGCTTCTCCTCTAAGCTGTATGTTGTCTCTCGTCTCCTCTTAACCTCCTTTCAGCCAAGATTACACCGCTGACAGCTGGATCTCGTCCAACCTTAAGAGATCTTTTTATTATATGGCTTCTGTCTGTCAGTCCCAATCCCGTTCTGCTGATCACAAACACACACAGGATGCCATCAGATTTGGATGTTTCATTTTCGCCAGCTGATTCAGCAGAATGGTGGTGCTCTGTATTATTTTTGGATGCTGTGTGTGCGCCTGTCTGTCCATGGATGTGGGTGTGTTTGTCCGCTCAGGCTGACCACACAGAAGCAGATGGCTGCAGGCACACGGCAGCCAGATGGTGACGGCCTTGGATTTTTGCCTCCGGCACTTTTCTTTTTCTTTCTTTTGCTCACTCTTAGGATCTTTGATTTTCAGTAACTGAAGTAACATCTCAACATTCTTAACCATCAGACAGAAGTGAAACCTATTTACGTACTTTGACTGCACGTTTCTGAAAAACTGTGAATCATTACTTTTCTTTTAGACCTATTATTGTTAGGACTGGTATCCTTTGAATTTGGACGATTTTAGTTCTGATTTCTAATTTCGATTGTAGTTTTCGACAATTCTCGATCCCAAATCTTTTAAAAAGGATTTATTATGCAAAAACCTACTTTTCTTACCTATCGGTAGCTGTTTTTTTGTCTTTGGGATCTACATAAGTCCTGAAAATGTTGGAGACATTTATAAAACAATCTTTCTCCAAACGAACCGTTTGGAATTTTCCCCACTTAGTCTTTTGTGTATTGATTGTGAGTCCTACTCGCCCAGCTTCTTTGTCCATCCATGTTGTTTTACTCTGCATGTGCTGTTTTGTGGAGGACAGTAATGCTACGTTATCTGCAAAGTCAAGGTCGTCGAGTTTTGATGTTTACTTCCAGGGAATTCCCATTCTGTCCCTCTTTAACTGTTCTTTGCATGATCCAATCCATCACGATCAAGAACAGGAATCCGGAGATATTACATCCTTGTTTGACACCGGTTTTAATGTTGAACCACTCACATGTTTCTCCTTGGTCTTCTACTGAGCACTGGAAGTTTTCGTAAAATGTTTTCAACATTCTCACAATCTTCTCTGGAATTCCATATTTCTTCATCATCATCCACAGGCTTTCGTGGTGAATGGAGTGTAAAGACTTTTTGAAATCTACGAAATTCATGAATAGTGTTGTTTGCCACTCGTTAACCTGTTCAATTATGTTTTGCAGTATGAAGACTTGCTCTGTTGTTCCTCTGCCCGTTCTGTACCCTGTTTGCTCCTTTCTCAGCCTACAGTTGGTTCCTTTTCTTATGCGATCTACCTTGTACATTTTCTTGAATTCAACTGAATCATATTAGTATATTGTTTAACTTCTTTGCTTAATCCATTCCATAATTTAATTCCAGATGCTGGTATACTATAGGTTTTAAGTGTTGTACATGCATAAAAAGGTTTTAATACAATTTCACTCCTAAAGTTATGTCACTAGTCTTTAATGAGAAGAATTGTGCATTATTGGGTTGAAGGTTGTGTGTTTGTGTATAACTTTAGCTTCTTGCAAATGCACCAAATCATTTAACTTTATCATTTTTGATTAAATAAATAATGGGTTGAAATATTCTGTATAACCGACATTATACCTTTTTTGTCACACAGTTAGTAAGGTAAGTATACATTTGTATTGAATTATTTATTATTATTTTCTTTCTATTTATATATTTATGTATTATTATTATTTATATATTATTTATTATTATTTATTTATTTATATAAATTTCCCCATATTTATCCAAGGAATCGATTTTGAAAAATTTGAACGGTTCCAGGAGAATTGAAATTTAAAGGCCTATTGAAATGAGATTTTCTTATTTAACGGGGATAGCAGGTCCATTTTATGTGTCATACCTGATAATTTCGCGATATTGCCATATTTTTGCTGGAAGGATTTAGTAGAGAACATCGACGATAAAGTTCGCAACTTTTGGTCGCTAATAAAAAAGCCTTGCCTTTACCGGAAGTATGTGTGTGTGACGTCGCCGGTGTGAGGGCTCCTCACATCCTCACATTGTTTATAATGTGAGCCTCCAGCAGCAAGAGCTATTCGGACCGAGAAAGCGACAATTTCCCCATTAATTTGAGCGAGGATGAAAGATTCGTGGATGACGAAATTTAGAGTGAAGGACTAAAAAAAAAAAAAAAAAAAAAAAAAAAAGGCGATTGCATTGGGAGCGATTCAGATGTTTTTAGACACATTTACTAGGATAATTCTGGGAAATCCCTTATCCACTGATATCTCCGGTAAGATATATATCACAATTTTCGCATCCAAAAACATACTGGTTGACGTAGAGAAACATGTTCGCTTGACCGCTCTGTGTTAAAGCTTCACAACAAACAAAGAAACACCGCCTTCCACACACAGCATTGTTCTTTATAGTCTCCATTATTAATTGAACAAATTGAAGAAGATTTAGCAACACAGACCTCCAAATTACTGTGTAATTATGCGGTGAAAAGAGACAACTTTTAGCCGTAAGTGGTGCTGAGTTTTTATGTCCCCTCCAACCAATAACGTCACAAACACACATCATCATTCCGCGACATTTTCAACAAGAAACGCCGTGGGAAATTTAAAATTGCAATTTAGTAAACTAAACTGGCCGTATTGGCATGTGTTGCAATTTTAATATTTCATCATTGATATATAAACTATCAGACTGCGTGTAGTAGTGGGTTTCAGTAGGCCTTTAAGTTACGGATCCCATCAATAATGAATAACCCAAACTTAGTTATTGTTTGTTTTCATGACCCATGTAACATTAGTTACTATGATCACCCTGTAATAAATTGATGCAATCACTCCTCTAACAAGCTCGCCGGTAAACATCAGTAAAATAAAAATCAGTGGTACAGCCTTTAGGGATTGCATTCATTACATTCGTTTTCTATGGCTTATCCCTCTGTGTTGCAGGACACACAATTATTTACAATTATTTTTTGTGCGGTACTACTTTCTACCCTTAATTTAGATCACAAAAATTCCAAGTAAAAGCAAAGATGTGGCGTTTATTCCACTCCATGCTCTCTGAACCTATGACTCTTTTGTGGAAGTCTGTGTTTCAAACTGGGTTTGAATTGTTGAACTTCCAAGGTGTTCACCTTTACGGTTTACACCGGATAATAAAAGCCCTGCAGGGGAAAATACCCCTGGTTAATTTTAGGTTTGGTTTCACATCTGTGTGTGTTTTGGCTGTGCTCATTAGCCAGAGTGCAGCTGAGACCACCGGACTGGTAAGACACATGCTTTCCTTGAGGTGTTTTGGATGTTTCTGAACACCGTTGCTATGCACACCCTAAGCTATTCATTAGACCCAAACATGAAGCCTAAACCTGGCACTGGGGTCAGATGTCAGCAGCTTGTTAAGTCAGGGGAAAGTTATTAGAAAAAAGGCATGCAGACTCTCAGCCTCAATCTGCTGTGAACCATCTAATTAGGCTCTCTATAATGATGGGTCCTCTATTTCTCCTCAGGCCACATGATCGATATAATCTCATTCCCTCTTTTTATCTCTTCCAGCAACGCTCCCCTGGCAAAGTGCTGTTTGACCTTATTTGCGTACATCTCAACCTGGTGGAGGGAGATTATTTTGGGCTGGAGTACCAAGACCAACGCAAGATGACAGTAAGACACACACAACGGTTTGTCGCAAGTCCAGCACTGTCTGTGTGACCGTGATGGTAAATGCTGAACTTTGACCTTCACACAGGTGTGGCTGGACCTGCTGAAGCCGACGCTGAAGCAGATTCGACGTATGTGATATTGATGTGTTGAATTGTCTTTTCTAAAGGAGCCATATTGTTTGCTGTAGTAATTAGGGTTGCACGATATAGACAATACATTATATATGAAATAAATTTGCCCAACACTAGAGCTTGTAATACTGTTGTTATATCGTAATAATGCATGTTGATGACACATTCTTGCTATGTGCCGCAAATTAGATAGCGACATGCGAACAAAAGCGTCCTTGATAGCAGGCTAATTTCCCTCCGCAGGGCGATTTCTAAATCACTAATAAATGGTGGCAAGTAAACTTAGGCTTAGACAAACTTTAATGATCACAAGGGAAATTGTTCCACACAGTAACTCCGTTACAATGATGGAAAGTGTAAGGGTGGAAAGGACAATGCAGGTATCGATAGACTAAATATTGTCACGTTGGAAGCGCATTATGATGCGTGTTGTGTCACCCCCGAATGCACGAGGACCAAGACAGGCAGGAATTGCAGGTGAGAGTTGATTTAATACAAAAAAATAAAACAACACTGATACAAACAGACTAAAGAAAAGGCGTGCCGAACGCACGAGAAGCTAATGCTAACTAGCATCAAGTTCAAAGAGTCCAAACTGACGTGCCGAGCGCACGAGAAACTAAGGAGTAACTTAGCACAAATATTTACGAAGCAGAGAAACCAACGTGAGTGTTCCATGAGGCAAACAACGAACCAAGAACGAACTGAGGTCGAAGGCAGGCTTAAATACTAAAGTAACAATCAAAACACATATGCGTGACATAAGCAGAGCAGGTGGAACAAATAAGAAACCATGGTAACCGAACAAACAAGGAAGTGCACAAACTAGGGATCGGAAGAGTCCAAAAATAATCAGAAAACACACAAAAAGGAGTCAAGAACAAAAACTATGTATGACCCGGGAGGCGGATCATGACAAATATAGCTATGTAAAATATAACATATGTATGTCATATTTACAAATATATAATAATATATTATGTCTATATCATATACACAATATATAACAATTACCATGTACAATATTACAGTATATGTGACAGCTGTATATGTGACAGGTGTCAGGTAATAGACAGATATCATCTATTGCTTCAAAGTATGTTTCTTAAAAGTATCATTATTGCTAGAGAACAAGAAAGAGCTAAACATGCTTTGCTACACTGCAAATTGTAGGAGTATTGAAAAAAAAGAATTGCTCATCACTAAGCTTGAGCTGTTAAATGTAAACATGTTTTGTTTTGTTTTTGTTGTTTTTACTAACTCAGAGGGGGAAAAAAGAGTCCATTTGAGTTTTTGCAGTATTTCAGTATTTTGCTATATTGTCTATAAATGTTGTATGTAGTAAAAGGGAATAAGGAAATAATTTAAATATTACTTTGTATATTCACACCGAGATCCTGTGTTTTTGTCAGATTACAGTTATGATGAAGAATGCTATCGCTTAATGATCCTGAACATTGGTATGACCAAAAGTGTAATTTGTAGTATCACCAAAAATTTAAGGTAAAGTATCCAAACAACAGAAAAATAAGTGCTCAGTACATTTTAAAAGAAGTGTAGAGTACAACAGAAAGTAACCAGATATTAGCAGTAAACAAACAAGTAGATTAATTTAGTTTTAGTTTTGAGTCTTGGATGAAATATTACAAATGGAAATGACGCAATATGTTACCACTTACATCTGCAGCTTTTATGACCCATTTAGAATGTATTTTATTATTAATTATATGCCAAATAATGTGCCGTGTGTGTGTGTGTGTGTGTGTGTGTGTGTGTGTGTGTGTGTGTGTGTGTATAAGTGTATGTGGATATATATATATATATATATATATATATATATATATATATATATACATATACATATATACACAGTGCGGCAAAAAAGTATTTAGTCAGCCACAGATTGTGCAAGTTCTCCCACTTAAAATGATGACAGAGGTCTGTAATTTTCATCATAGGCACACCTCCACTGTGAGAGACAGAATGTGAAAAAAAACCCCAGGAATTCACATTGTAGGAATTTCAAAGAATTTATTTGTAAATTATGGTGGAAAATAAGTATTTGGTCAACCATTCAAAGCTCTCACTGATAGAAGGAGGTTTTGGCTCAAAATCTCACGATAAATGGCCCCATCCATTCTTTTCTTAACACGGATCAATCGTCCTGTCCCCTTAGCAGAAAAACAGCCCCAAAGCATGATGTTTCCACCCCCATGCTTCACAGTAGGTATGGTGCTCTTGGGATGCAACTCAGTATTCTTCTTCCTCCAAACACGACGAGTTGAGTTTATACCAAAATGGATACATGGATGATACAGCAGAGGTTTGGGAGAATGTCATGTGGTCAGATGAAACCAAAATAGAACTTTTTGTCTGTCTCTCACAGTGGAAGTGTACCTATGATGAAAATTACAGACCTCTGTCATCATTTTAAGTGGGACAACTTGATCGGTGGCTGACTAAATACTTTTTTGCCCCACTGTATATATATATATATATATATATATATATATATATATATGCGATATAGTTTTTAGGCCATGTTGTCCATCTATATTAGTTATTTGCCTCTTTTGTGAGAACTGTGTTTTATTGTCTTAATTGGGAGACCCCTTCTGACAGAATTGCACACCTTAACATTTGTATTTTCTGTACAAAGTCTGAGGTTTGAACAGTCTTACTCACGACACTCCCTCCTCTACCATTTTAAGGGCCGAAGAACACCATCCTTCGTTTTGTGGTGAAGTTCTTCCCTCCTGACCACACGCAACTCATGGAGGAGCTGACTCAGTAGGTCCTCCCCAAACCCCCTTATCTCCAGTCTCACTGTCATAGCTGGTTTTTCTTTTGAGCCCCAACACCTGGACACTTTCATCTCGCTGAGGTTTCTAAATGTTGTTGTAGAGCAGGCCAGCTGACACCAGCGTCAGACAGGAAGCGTGCTCACCATCTTTTTTTCCCTTTCCATTGTCAGCGTGTGTGTTGATGGATTATTTGGATGCACGCAGACTCAACAGACACATGGAAGACAGGCGTGTATTTAACTGGACTGCCTCCACTTTTAAAGAAAGATTATGAAGCCAATTGAACCCAGCAAAGTATTCAGACTGACACTCAGCGTTCTTGGCCATTAACCTATTAACCTTGCGCATTTTTTTCTTGTGCATTTCCCACCCTCTTTCTACTTCTTTACTCCGACAGGTATCTGTTTGCCCTGCAGATCAAGCGCGACCTGGCCTGTGGAAATCTTATCTGTAACGACACCAGCGCCGCCCTAATGGTTTCCCACATCATCCAGTGTAAGTGCAAGTTGATGGTGGGAGTGATGGAGGCAGGTAAACCCAGGCTGGACAAGCACATACTGTATACAAACCCCGTTTCCATATGAGTTGGGAAATTGTGTTAGATGTAAATATATATGGAATACAATGATTTGCAAATCATTTTCAACCCATATTCAGTTGAATATGCTACAAAGACAATATATTTGATGTTCAAACTGATAAACATTTTTAATTTTTTTTTGCAAATAATCATTAACTTTAGAATTTGATGCCAGCAACACGTGACAAAGAAGTTGGGAAAGGCGGCAATAAATACTGATCAAGTTGAGGAATGCCCATCAAACACTTATTTGGAACATCCCACAGGTGTTCAGGCTAATTAGGAACAGGTGGGTGCCATGATTGGGTATAAAAACAGCTTCCCAAAAAATGCTCAGTTTTTCACAAGAAAGAATGGGGCGAGGTACACCCCTTTGTCCACAACTGCGTGACCAAACGACTGAAGCTCCAC
Organism: Nerophis ophidion; assembly: GCF_033978795.1. Taxonomy (NCBI): domain Eukaryota; kingdom Metazoa; phylum Chordata; class Actinopteri; order Syngnathiformes; family Syngnathidae; genus Nerophis; species Nerophis ophidion. Next base: position 11,483,400 of record NC_084637.1, read on the forward strand.
ATAAAACAAGAATGGGAAGGAATTCCACTTTCAAAGCTTTAACAATTAGTTTCCTCAGTTCCCAAACGTTTATTGAGTGTTGTTAAAAGAAAAGGTGATGTAACACAGTGGTGAACATGCCCTTTCCCAACTACTTTGGCACGTGTTGCAGCCATGAAATTCTAAGTTAAATATTATTTGCACAAAAAAAAAAGTTTATGAGTTTGAACATCAAATATATTGTCTTTGTAGTGCATTCAACTGAATATGGGTTGAAAAGGATTTGCAAATTATTGTTTTCGTTTATATTTACATCTAACACAACTTCCCAACTTATATGGAAACAGGGTTTGTATATTATCATGACTGACAATGGCTTATAAAAGCAGGAAAAACTGAAATCCACCAGGAAAATTAATAAATGCATTTCAACCGGTAGAGTACGAAGGCAGGTAAAGGATCTGATTGGCTGACAAGCTTTTAAAACTAAGGACGGTTGCAAAGTGCAAAGACCAACATGATGGATGACTGGCGGAATGACCCGGAGAGACCAATTACAGTAGTGTCTCAACTTACAAACTTAATTGATAGCCCTGCAAATTTCCACATTAAAACATTACTTATAAACTTTAAAGGCCTACTGAAACCCACTACTACCGACCTCGCAGTCTGATAGTTTATATATCAATGATGAAATATTAACATTGCAACACATGCCAATACGGCCGGGTTAGTTTATTAAATTGCAATTTAAAATTTCCCGCGAGGTATCCTGTTGAAAACGTCGCGTAATGATGACGCTTATGTTGATGCGTGCTTGTGACGTTATTGGTTGTAGCGGACATTTTATCCCAGCACCACTCACGGCTGAAAGTCGTCCGATTTAATCGCATAGTTACACAGTATTCTGGACATCTGTGTTGCTGAATCTTTTGCAATTTGTTCAATTAATAATGGAGACTATAAAGAAGAATGCTGTTGGTGGAAAGCGGTGTATTTTGGCCAGCTGTAGCAACACAAACACAGCCGGTGTTTCTTTGTTTGTTGTGAAACTTTAAAATGGAACAGAGCGGTCAAGCGAACATGGTTGTCCACCACATGTCAACCGGCAGGTTTCGGTGAGAAAATTGTGGCAATAAGTCGGCTCGTACCGTAAAACATGAGCGGAGCTTGTGTCGTTCTTCCTGCAGCTGTCAAAGAGGCAGCTGCGACTTTCTTGGCTCCTCCATGGCTTCACTCAGAGACACTGGCAGTCACCACACCCCACCGACTTTCAGGTATGACTATATAATCTCACTAAAAAACTAGTAACACAATAAGCAGATAAGGGATTTTCCAGAATTATCCTAGTAAATGTGTCTAATAACATCTGAATCGCTCCCACTGCCTTCGTCTTTTTTTTTTTTTCTTCTAGTCACTATCCTCATCCTCGCTCCAATTAATTGGGAAATTGTCGCTTTCTCGGTCAGAATCGCTCGTGCTGCTGGTGTCCATGATTGTAATCAATGTGCGGATGTGAGGAGCCCTCACACCGGTGACATCATGCGCACATCGGCTTCTAATCCCGGTACAGGCAAGGCTTTTTTGTTAGCGGCCAAAAGTTGCGAACTTTATCGTCGATTTTCTCTACTAAATCCTTTCAGCAAAAATATGGCATTATTGCAAGATGATCAAGTATGACCTATAGAATGGACCTGCTATCCCCGTTTAAAAAAGAAAATCTCATTTCAGTAGGCCTTTAAATGGTATTCATTTGTATCTAAAACTTTTCGATTATTTAAACTCAGCCGTCTGAATCAGCACCCGGATGCAGAAATCTTATGTTGTTGCCAGGGTGCAACCATCAGCACACCACGACTGCTTTAGGAGATGAGTAATGGTAGAACAAGGCCGAATGTTCCTAAAAATGTGTGTCTGACTTGTTTAATGGAAAAAGCATGACACACAGGACCATATTGTTCTCATTTGGTCTTCTGACTGCAGTTTCATCTGCCGCACGTGGTTGAACACTGCCCCACTTGGTCTCTATGCATGTAGACACTGAAAATAAATTGGTTGTATAGTTTTTGCATTACAATTTAGCCAACAATGGATAAAACAAATTAGTTTTTCCTTTATAGAGGTAAAAAAAATGTCACCATCCCCCTCAATTAATTCAACTCCCGCATCTCCATCTCTTCTCCCCTCCTCCAACGTCCCTCCTTGTCCATTCAGCGGAGATAGGAGACTTTGACGAGACCCAGAGCTGGCAGCACCTCCTCCACAATAAGTACCTGCCCGACCAGGATGCCATCAGGGACAAGATCACCGACTGCCACCGCAAGCATGTGTGAGTCGATTTAATCCTGTTGTGAACACAATACTGCATTTAGGCGTGGACCAATAATACATTTTGCTGGAAGATATATTGTTGCACAAATGATTAAATGTTATAGTTGTCAATATTATTTTGAGACATAATTTAGCTTTTTTTTTAAATTTATAATGCAAGTGTTGTTTTCAAACACAATAAACTTTGCCATCTAATTTTTTTTTTTTTTTTTCATTTTAATTGGAAGGTCAATACATTTTAATGGAATGGAACTTGCACTTAAAAAGTTCAAAAAATAATTAGTTGTTAATACAACCTGTGGGCCAAGTGTGTGTGTAGCGGATACTTGTCAACCCTCCCGGATTTTCCGGGAGAGTCCCGAAATTCAGCGCCTCTCCCGAAAAGTGTGAAGTGAAGTGAAATATATTTATATAGCGCTTTTCTGTAGTGACTCAAAGCGCTTTACATACTGAAACCCAATATCCAAGTTAAATTTAAACCAGTGTGGGTGGCACTGGGAGAAGGGGGGTAAAGTGTCTTGCCCAAGGACACAACGGCAGTGACTAGGATGACGGAAGCGGGAATCGAACCTGCAACCCTCAAGTTGCTGGCACGGCCGCCTTACCAAGCGAAAATTTCTTCCGAGCTCCCGGAAGAAATTTCCTCCCGAAAATCTCCCAAAATTCAGCCGGAGCTGGAGGCCACGCCCCCTCCAGCTTCATGCGGACCTGAGTGGGGACAGCCTGTTTTCACGTCCGCTTTCCCACCACTGTAGCGTGTATTTTCCGTGGATGAGCGTCTGTGTACGTAATCATGAAGAGTCGCTTGTCACTTGACCTTCGTAAACTTGCATAGTGTTTCCGTGACAGCAAAGCCAGTCAGTCCAACAAAAGTCAAAAAGCAACAGTTTTGTTTATTTTAGTTAAAGACAAAGAACACATTTGGAGCTTCTTCGCTGTGCTGTCCCAAGGGGAGTCTTTTATCAACGACATTGCCAAGCCAATCCAACGAGAAGCCTAAATCCCGATTAGAATGTTTGTGTTTGAGCGAGCGAAAACTAATTTAAATGTTTCTTTCCAATTGTCCATTTCCGGTCTTCAAATTGATTATAACTTCGCCTTGCGGAGCAGACAGCTCCTCCAAGATGTTATCCAGTTTGCAATTTAGTTCAGAAACCACACATTTCTGCCCATCCTTCAATCATTCGTGGCAGCTTTGGGGGTACCTTGAATGGCTGCCGGTATCTTCAGAATTTGTTCATACATTAGGGCAGCGCATACTCCATTAAGCAGATGTCCTGTTTTCATGATTACGAATAGGTAGATGTCTTCAGTGTCCTCGACTGAAAGAATCGACAGGAACATGAGCCTCCACTTTTTCCAAGAGTCAATTGTGTGTCCAGCAATAAATGTTTTGTTAGGACAGGCTGGTTCCCCCGAACCTAAGCTTCTCATTGAGAAGATCTTGTCAATTTTGTTGAGTGGGCCGTTGATCAATTTTGATCAGTTCCATTGTCTGGATATTGTAGAGCAGTGCAAAAAGACGCTCCTAGAAAGTTAAGGCAAGATAAGAAGAGACAAAGAAGAAAAAGCAGGATAGATAAGGTAGAGGGAAGGAAAGTGTCTGCCTTTGTTAAAAGCCAGACTAGAAAAACATTACCCTAGATAAGTGAACCAACAATAAAAAATAAAACCGATTCTTTATCTCTGTTAGCAAAAATTGCACCTAAATAAATTTTGAACATTTCGAAGTGCAGTAATTTCCCTAGTTGGAAAACTGGGTCAGGTGGTTTGTTTTCTTGGTCTTTTTAGTTGCCATCACTTTCCAACCGTTGGGTATACTGGCTCAATCTGTGTTGATGTTCGTCTTTCTCACTTGTTTGAAGCCGACATATCCCCACACCGGACGATTGGCTTTGCGGTGCTTCTTACTAACGAGTCACAATTAGCGAGGCTCTCTTGTTCATGCATCCTGCATGTGTAAACTACGGTAGCTGTCCCGCCTCTGCCCACAGAGACAAAGATTGTGGATGACAGTCTTTGGCTGACAAAAACATTTGTAACAACGTATTAAGTAATAATGATGCATTATGTGATAATGTAAAACATTTTTGCCACATTTTTAAATATTCAAAACACATTTGGTAATAAAATTCTTAAACATATTTTTGTATTAAATTTGAATTTTGTAATGATTTGTTACATATTGCAAAAGGTATTTTAAAATGCGGGTGTTTGTTTTTTATGGAAAAAATGTAACAATTTGGTGCATCATTTAATAAACCATTGAAATTATTGCCTTAGTTTGAAAAACTGTCACAGCAACGCAATGCATATGTTATTTAGATTTACATCTTATAAGAAGAAAAACATGCAGAATAAATGTTTTTGTTGGATAAATAAATGTATTCCACATTGATGGAATACATTTTTTTTTATATATATTTGTATCATGTATAGCAGGCCTGGGCAATTATTTTGACTTGGTAGGCCAAATTTAGAGAAAAAAATTTGTCTGTGGGCCGGTATATCTATTTGTAGGAAAACTAATGCAAAACCTCACAATAATATCTGATTTAATTTATTCTAATTTGATATTCTTTGTACTGCATCTGATCCAGTAATTTAGCCGAGAACGACTGATACTATCGGAACAACTTGTTTGATTTATGAGTGGGGTGATTAATGAGAGATTGTGAAATCATCAGGACTCCAATCTTGGTTTACATTTACTCCAATGTCACTAAATAGAATGGATGACACCTTACAGTGCAGATGGATTCCAACCATACTCATACAGAATTGCGTCAGCAACTGATTGCTTTTTGGCAGAAATAAAATTAACTATTTTAAATGGCCAAGATTTTAAGCATACATAACATACTATGTGGGATCTGAGCCAAAGATGTCGTTGTGGCTTGTGCAGCCCTTTGAGACACTTGTGATTAGGGCTATATAAATAAACATTGATTGATTGATTGATTAACCTGGATTAACAAGATGAAAAGCTTATTCAGATGTTGCCATTTAGTGGTCAATTGTACAGAATATGTACTGTGCTGTGCAATCTACTAATAAAAGTTTCAATCAAATCAATCAAAATGCTAAAATCGTCATGACAGACCGCCTTAAAAAACAGAATGGAATTTTAAATTTTTTTACTGAATGAGACACCCAGAATATTCATGAAAATAAAGAATGTGGGATTTACAATATTAGCAATGAACGATAAAACACTGAATATTGACAATAATATGAACGTCGATTGACCAATTTTACGCAACAAAATAAAAATAAAAAACACAACGAAATATGAACGCGAAAAAACAAGAAAAAAAACACCTACAAACTGATATATGTGATACATCACTAAGCTTTAGAACATTGAAACCATTGAAATACTTTGTATAGTTCAACATTTACGGTCATTTGAAACATCTCTGTACATCATGATGGCAGCTACACTTTCCATATTAAAGATCTAAAAACAATATTTGGGAATGTCCGGCGGGCCACATTGAAAGACTTAACGGGCCGCATGTGGCCCCCGGGCCTTAATTTGCCTAGGTTTGATGTATAGTATTAGCGTGTCATACTGTATGATTGTATGTCTTTCAAGATTACAGTTCACTGGTCATTTTCATGTCAGTAATACTCTTACTTGCCAACCCACTCGATTTTTCCGGGAGACTCCCGAATTTCAGTGCCCCTCCCGAAAATCTCACGGGACAACCATTCTCCCGAATTTCTCTCGATTTCCACCCGGAAAACTATCCTGGGGGCGTGCTGTCTGTTATTCCTCACACCGGACGTGTCTGCTCAGTCACAATTACACATTTACACACACACATGGGTGAATGCAAGGCATACTTGATCAACAACCATACAGGTCACACTGAGGGTGGCCGTATAAACAACTTTAACACTGTTACAAATATGCGCCACACTGTGAACCCACACTAAACAAGAATGACAAACACATTTTGGGAGAACATCCGCATCGTAACACAAATGAAAAAATACCCACAAACACTTGCAGCACTAACTCTTCCGGGACGCTACAATATACACCCCCGCAACCCCCAAACCCCACCCTCCAACCCTGCCCACTCTCTCTCTTGAATTTGGAGGTCTCAAGGTTGGAAACACACTGAAACCCACTACTATCGACCTCGCAGTCTGATAGTTTATATATCAATGATGAAATATTAACATTGCAACACATGCCAATGCGGCCTTTTTAAGTTTACTAAATTGCAATTTTAAATTTCCAGCGAAGTGTCGTGTTGAAAACGTCGCGGTATGATGACTCGTGCATTTGACGTCACCGGTTTTAGCGGACATTGTTTTCCAGCCCGATCCAAGCTATAAGTAGTCTGCTTTAATCGCGTAATTACACAGTATTATGGACATCTGTGTTGCTGAATATTTTGCAATTTGTTCAATTAGTAATGGAGACGTCAAAGTAGAAAGATGGAGGTGGGAAGCTTTTAGCCTTTAGCCACAAAAACACACCTTTTTTAATATTCCTGAAGATGAAGCTTTACTATGAATCAGAGCGGTCAAGCGATCCCGACTACATGTCAACCGGCAGTTTTCGGTGAGAAAATTGTGGTAATAAGTCGCCTCTTACCGGAGACATCAGCGGAGCTTCCGTCCTGCTGCAGCTGCCGCTACTTCCCTCAGAGACTCTGGCGTCAACTCACCCGTGGCCACAGCCCTCCGACTTTCAGGTACTATTTAATCTCACTAAAACACTAGCAACACAATAGGCAGATAAGGGATTTTCCAGAATAATCCTAGTAAATGTGTCTAATAACATCTGAATCGCTTCCACTGCAATCGCCTTTTTTTTTTGTAACTTTTTTTTTTCTTTCTAGTCTTTCACTCTAAATTTCCTCATCCACGAATCTTTCATCCTCACTCAAATTAATGGGGAAATTGTCGCTTTCTCGGTCCGAATAGCTCTAGCTGCTGCTGGCTAAGATTGTAAACAATTTGAGGATGTGAGGAGCCCAAAAACTGTGACGTCACACGCACATCGTCTGCTACTTCCGGTAAAGGCAAGGCTTTTTTTATTAGCGACCAAAAGTTGCGAACTTTATCGTCGATGTTCTCTACTAAATCCTTTCAGCAAAAATATGGCAATATCACGAAATGATCAAGTATAACACATAGAATGGACCTGCTATCCCCGTTTAAATAACAAAATCTCATTTCAGTAGGCCTTTGAAATCAATGAAGTTACATAGGATTTAGGTTAAACCAATGAAACATCCTATTAGATTCTAAAAATAAATTCTAAAGAAGCTAAAACGTTTTATGTTCCTCTAATCTTTTTAACATAGTAATAATAGTTTTTTTTTTTTTTTTTTTTTTTAAAGTGCAGCACCAGTATTTTGTCCTAACTTTTGCAATATGTAACAAGTTATTACGGGTGTTGAGAACGATTCACAAAGTGAACCCTCCAGCACCCGTTTTGAATGCGGGAGACAAAGACAACAAACACACAAAGTCATTGCGATTTATTTATGAAAGCAAAGTTATCGAGTTTATTTTCATTTCTCATTCCAGTAATTGGCCCAGCTCTAACCCCATTTGCACATATACAAGTGTGCTTGTAAAGCCACACGTTGCACTTATCTGATTGGAGTCGGGTGTTACAGGTCAGAGGTGTCAGGAGTCATAAACACAGACGTCCACAGCAGGATTTTTATCTCACACACTACACGCCCATCATGTACCCCCCGCCCCCTCACAAATACTCAGCCGAGATCTGTATCTCCCTCTCTTTTCTCATATACAACACATTTAACCCCTCTCCCACGCAGAGGGGGCGATGCATAAACATACCATTTGTCACTCCCAGCATGCACCTGGGACCATGCACACCATCACACTTTTCCACTGTTTGCATATATATATATATATTTATATATCATTTCCAAGTTTCCCCCGCAAGGGTCGTAGAAGAGCACTGGAAGCCTAACAGGCGACTGGTTCAATGCCTATCCTTCGCCTCTTACCCTTCCCCCATCCCTCAGCATCAGCAGGAAGGAAGGAGCTAATTCAGCAGCGCATACAGGAAACAGGAAGCTATTTTGAGATTTGTGGGGAAGCAAAATCTGTCACCGCCATCTGATCTTGCCATGCGTTTAAAGGCCTACTGAAATGATATTTTCTTATTCAAACGGGGATAGCAGGTCCATTCTATGTGTCATACTTGATCATTTCGCGATATTGCCATATTTTTTGCTGAAAGGATTTAGTAGAGAACATCGACGATAAAGTTCGCAACTTTTAGTCGCTAATAGAAAAGCCCTGCATTTACCGGAAGTAGCAGACGATGTGTGCGTGACGTCACGAGTTGCAGGGCTCCTCACATTTTCACATTGTTTTTAATGGGAGCCACCAGCAGTAAGAGAAATTTTGACCTAAAAAGCGACTATTTCCCCATCAATTTGAGCGAGGATGAAAGATTCTTGAATTAGGATATTGATAGTGAAGGAATAGAAGGGGGAAAAAAAGCGACTGCTCCGGGCGACGGCAGTGTGAGCGTTTCAGATGTAATTAGACACATTTACTAGGATAATTCTGGAAGATCCCTTATCTGCTTATTGATTTAATAGTGTTTTAGTGAGATTTTAAAGATTGTAAAGTAAAGATTGTAAAGCATTACCTCGAGGTCGGGTTGTGGAGCTCCTCACATCTGAACATTGTTTATAATATGAGCATCCAGCAGCTAGAGCGATACGGACCAAGAAAGCGACAATTTCCCCATTAATTTCAGCAAGGATGGAAGATTCTTGGATGAGGATATTGAAATTGAAGGACTAGGGAAAAAAAGGCGATTGCAGATGTTATTACACACATTTTCTATGATAATTCTGGAAAATCCCTTATCTGCTTATTGTGTTACTAGTGTTTTAGTGAGATTAAATAGTACCTAAAGTCAGAGCGGTGTGGCCACGGGTACGTGTGTTGACCCAGTGTCTTTGAGGCAAGTCACGCTGCTGGAAGCTCCGCTGATGTCACCGATGTCACCAGTAAGAGCAAACTTATTACCACAAATTTCTCACCGAAAACTGCTGGTTGACATTTGGTCCGGATCCATGTTCGCTTGACCGCTCTGATCCATTGTAAAGCTTCCCACCTCCATATTTCTACTTTGACTTCTCCATTATTAATTGAACAAATTGCAAAAGATTCAGCAACACAGATGTCCAGAATACTGTTTAATTATGCGATTAAAACAGACTACTTATAGCTTGGATCGGGCTGGAAAATAATGTCTGCTGCAACCCGAGACGTCGAACGCACGCGTCATCATTCCGCGACGTTTTCAACACGACACTTCGCGGGAAATTTAAAATTGCAATTTAGTAAACTAAAAAGGCTGTATTGGCATGTGTTGCAATGTTAATATTTCATCATTGATATATAAACTATCAGACTGCGTGGTCGGTAGTAGTGGGTTTCAGTAGGCCTTCAAAGTGTGTTGTTTCTGCATTCATTTTAAGGTTATTAATGTGGTCTTAATACGGCGGTTATGTCTGACACCTGCTACATGCTAAATAAACACATAGATATACATATAGACATGTTGTTGTTTGTTGCTATGGTAGCAGCAGATAGCTTGAGTGAGTGTCCAATGGCTGATGGATCGATTGCCGTCCTTCTCAGGGGACAGACCCCCGCAGAGTCAGACTACCAGCTTCTGGAAATCGCCCGGCGACTAGAGATGTACGGCGTTCGTCAGCACCCGGCAAAAGACCGCGAGGGTACCAAACTCAGCCTGGCGGTGGCACACACTGGAGTTCTAGTGTTCCAGGTAAGAGCTGGCGTTGAACGCTATTTGTGCCGTACTGGACTTTGGCGTGAATACCTAATAAAACACGAGTGTCATTACTATGAAAATATATTCATTAATTACTTTTAATTGTTTATGTGTTATATACACATAAATAAACTGTGTTTGGGACCACACTTTGTTTTGAATTGAGGTCACTTTTGGCCAGGAATGTAGTCCGTATGAGCAAGAGTGCTGTGATTTTACAAACCCTGTTTCTATAGAAGCTGGGAAATTGTGTTAGATGTAAATATAAATGGAATACAATGATTTGCAAATCCTTTTCAACCAATATTCAATTGAATGCAGTACAAAGACAAGATATTTGATGTTCAAACTCATAAACTTTATTTTTCTTTTGCAAATAATAATCAACTTAGAATTTCATGGCTGCAACACGTACCAAAGTAGTTGGGAAAGGGCATGTTCACCACTGTGTTACATCACCTTTTCTTTTAACAACACTCAAATAAACGTTTGGGAACTGAGGAAACTAATTGTTTAAAGCTTTGAAAGTGGAATTCTTTCCCATTCTTGTTTTATGTAGAGCTTCAGTCATTCAACAGTCCGGGGTCTCCGCTGTCGTATTTTAGGCTTCATAGTGCACCACACATTTTCAATGGGAGACAGGTCTGGACTGCAGGCAGGCCAGGAAAGTACCCACGTGCTGATTGTCTCTTGGCATTGTCTTGCTGAAATAAGCAGGGGCGGCCATGAAAAAGACTGCGCTTAGATGGCAGCATATGCTGTTCCAAAACCTGTATGTACCTTTCAGCATTAATGGTGCCTTCACAGATGTGTAAGTTACCCATGCCTTGGGCACTAATGCACCCCCATACCATCACAGATGCTAGCTTTTGAACTTTGCGTCTATAACAGTCTGGATGGTTCTCTTCCCCTTTCGTCCGGATGACACGATGTCAAATATTTTCAAAATTATTTGAAATCTGGACTCGTCAGACCACAGAACACTTTTCCACTTTGCATCGTCCATCTTAGCATATTCAACTGAACATGGGTTGAAAATGATTTGCAAATCATTGTATTCCGTTTATATTTACATCTAACACTATTTCCCAACTCATATGGAAACAGGGTTTGTAATTTTGTGATTCTTTGATTGTATTTTATTTCTACTCTATATTGTGTCGTTACAATCCTGACATGTTTATTCTTTCAGGGCTACACAAAAATAAATGCCTTCAACTGGTCCAAGATTCGTAAACTAAGCTTCAAGCGCAAACGGTTTCTGATCAAGCTGAGAGCTGATCCCACTGTAAGTTTGTCATTCCCCATGCTCCTCCTCGCTACTTTTAGTATTATCGTTAGCTCCTGTTCTCCTCACCCTTGCCTCTGCTTCTTCCAGCAAAATGGCCACCACGACACGCTGGAGTTCGCCATGGCCAGCAGGGACTGCTGCAAGATCTTCTGGAAGATCTGTGTCGAGTACCATGCATTTTTCAGGCTCTTTGAGGAGCCTAAGGCTAAACCCAAGCCCATCCTCTTTACCAGAGGGTCTTCATTCCGCTTTAGGTAGAAGCTGGGAACCTTATTTTTTGGTCATATCTTCTCCAACTGCTCAATCGTCATTCTGTGCCTTGTTTTTGCAGTGGACGAACCCAGAAGCAGATCATTGATTATGTAAAAGACTCCGATCCAAAGAAAGTTCCATTTGAAAGGTGAGACTGGAGTCCTTGTTTCATGCTAGACATTTAATTTGAAACCCACTACTACCGACCACGCAGTCTGATAGGTTATATATCAGTGATGAAATATTAACATTGCAACACATGCCAATACGGCCTTTTTAGTTGACTAAATTACAATTGTAAATTTTCCGCTGAGTTTCTTGTTGAAAACGTCACGGAATAATGACGCGTATAATGAGGCGTGCGCGTGACGTCTCGGGTTGTAGCGGACATATTAGCCCGGCACCACACACGGCTAAAAGTCGTCTCTTTTCATCACATAATTACACACTATTTTGGACTTCTGTGTTGCTGAATCTTTTGCAATTTGTTCAATTAATAATGGAGACTATAAAGAAGAATGCTGTTGGTGGAAAGCGGTGGATTGCAGCTGCCTTTAGCACCGAGACACAGCCGGTGTTTCTTTGTTGTGAAGCTTTAACACAGAGCGGTCAAGCGAACATGTTTCTTTACGTCAACCAGCAAGTTTTTGGATGGGAAAATTGTGATATTAAGTCAGCTCTTACCGGAGACTTCAGTGGATTATGGGACCTCCTCCTTTAGCTGTCAAAAAGGCATCTGTGATCTTGGCTCCTTCATCGGCTTCTCTGAGAGACACTGGCGTTCACCGCAGCCCTCCGACTTTCAGGTATGACTTTAGAATCTCAGTAAAACACTATTAAAACAATAAGCAGACAAGGGATTTTCTAGAATTATCCTAGTGAAAGTGTCTAATTACATCTGAAACGCTACCACCGGCATAGCTCTGTTGGTAGAGTGGCCGTGCCAGCAACTTGAGGGTTGCAGGTTTGATTCCCGCTTCCACCATCCTAGTCACTGCCGTTGTGTCCTTGGGCAAGACACTTTACCCACCTGCTCCCAGTGCCACCCACACTGGTTTAAATGTAACTTAGATATTGGGTTTCACTATGTAAAGCGCTTTGAGTCACTAGAGAAAAGCGCTATATAAAAATAATTCACTTCACTTACCACTGCCTCCGCCCGGAGCAGTCTCTTTTTTTATTTTATTTTTTTTTAATTTTTTTAGTGCCTCTATCTAACTTTCCTCATCCACAATTTTTTCATCCCCGCTCAAATTAATGGGGAAATTGTCACTTTCTCGGTCCGAATAGCTCTTGCTGCTGGAGGCTATGATTATAAACAATGCGAGGATGTGAGGAGCCCTACAACCCGTGACGTCACGCGCACATCGTCTGCTACTTCCGGTACAGGCAAGGCTTTTTTATTAGCGACCAAAAGTTGCGAACTTTATCGTCGATATTCTCTACTAAATCCTTTCAGCAAAAATATGGCAATATCGCGAAATGATCAAGTATGACACATAGAATGGACCTGCTATCTCCGTTTAAATAAGAAAATCTAATTTCAGTTGGCCTTTAACTGTTAACTCTTCTTTGTCAGGAAGCACAGTAAGATTGTCTCCAGTAGCAGCATGCCCCATCAGTCATCTTCTTTCAGATTGCAAGTGCCAAAGGAGGTAAGCGAGTAATCTTATTTGCATTATTTGAAAATCAGAGTCCTTTAATAAAGCTTCTGGCCCACTGCTTTGTCTGGCAGAGCGGCATGTCCATGCCCATAGAAGATCGACCTGACTCCTCCAGACAAGTGGACTTGAACAGCACTCAAGAGTTGCCAGGGGCAACATCCACCACCAACGGCTTCCACGATATACCTGCCGGTCCTGGCTTAGATGCAAGACAGAACCACAACGGTGCGGGCTCTGTGCCGAACCAGCAGTTTCTCATCCCAGGTCCATCCTGCAGGGCAAACAAAGGCAGCAGTTCTTCTATTCCTTACATAGACTGCAGCGACGTAGACAGCGAATGTGACGTGGCAAAGAACGGCGCAGGTTGCGGCCAAGCAAACGACAGCAGTGACAAGAAGTACGCAGGGTGTAACGGGGCCCCAAATGGGAGTTTGTTCAGGGTTGTTAATGGGTTCTACCACACCAATCAGCGAGATATGAAGGGATCGTCACAAGATATGCCGGGTAACAAAAGCGATCAGTCTCAGTGCAGAAAGCTTAATGGTAGCCATCAGATCCAAGGAGATGACACTTTGTTAAATGGCGGTTCTTATCATGGCCGCCTGCCGCTCCATAGCACGCTACTGGACGAGATCTTTCAGGGCCGAGAGAGGCGGTTCACGACACCGGGTCGCCCGTTAGGAAAGGGCACTCACAGTCAGTGCTCCAGCCCGGTAATGAACAGCTTTCACCACCGCACAAACTCGCTCGGTCATGGCGAGGTGACCAACGGCCAGCCTCATTCAACGCCTCGTTGGGATGACGGCGGGCATTATTTCAGTAAGCGTCCCGGGGTGATGCCTGGAGAGGCGCCCACTGTCTCGCCACCCAACCACTATAGCAGCTACTCCCCCATTATTTCCAACCGCACACCGACACATTTTGCCAAACCGTGCAACAACAACATGCGCAACCGCTCCGATACCGATCCGTTTATTCTGAGCCAAGTTACGTCCACACCTATCCATCAAACCAGTCCTCATCGCTCCAGGCTGCATTCTCAGACCCCTTCCTCAGCTCCGCTAGAGCGGAGAATGATCATAACTAACGGCAATCATACCGGGAACCTGATGGTTCCGGGTCAGGCACAGTCAAACACGGTGCAGCGCTTGTTTGGCCACCATGGTAAACCCGCGGCTTTTAACAACCGTAACAACCTGAACCAGCCAGTCCAAATGATCGATGGTTCGACCAGCAGCGGCAGCGACACCAGCGACACGGAGTCTGACACGGGCAGCAGCGCCTACAGCCACCCGCTAATGTACGGCAATCCTGCCGCTGTCAACTCCATGAATTCGGTAAACTCAAACGGCGTGTCCTCATCCCCGCTGCCTCGCAGCAAATTCTCCTTTGGGAGTCTGCAATTGGAGGATGGTGAAAATGGGGAAGTAGAGGAGGAGGAAGGTTGCTACAACCTCAACGAGGAAGATATAGGCGGTCGCGTTTTCAGCTGCTGAGATTAAAGGGGAACATTATCACAATTTCTGAAGGGTTAAAACCAATAAAAATCAGTTCCCAGTGGCTTATTTTACTTTTCGAAGTTTTTCTCAAAATTTTACCCATTATGCAAAAACGGCTTCAAAGTGCCTGATTTTAACCGTCGTTATATCCACCCGTCCATTATCCTGTGACGTCACAGCGTGATCACACAGAAACAAACATGGCGGATAGCACAGAAAGGTATAGCAATATTAGCTCGGATTCGGACTCGGATTTCAGCGCCATAAGCGATTCAACAGATTACGCAAGTATTGAAACGGATGGTTTGAGTGTGGAGGCAGATAGCGAAAACGAAATTGAAGAAGAAACTGAAGCTATTGAGCCATATCACGACAGACAGCGGCACGGGAGAAAGCGAGGACAAATTTCGGCGATCGCCTTCTAACCAACGATTGGTATGTGTTTGTTTGGCATTAAATTTGAGTGGAGGGAAAGGCTGGATGCAAATATAGCTACAAATGAGGCATAATGATGCAATGTGTACATACAGCTAGCCTAAATAGCATGTTAGCATCGATTCGCTTGCAGTCATGCCGTGACCAAATATGTCGGATTAGCACACTCCACATAAGTCAGTGGTTCTTAACCTTGTTGGAGGTATCGAACCCACCAGTTTCATATGCGCATTCACCAAACCCTTTTTAGTGAAAAAAATAAATAATAATAATAAAATAGACGTTTTTGGTAACGCTTTAGAATGGGGAACACATTATAAGTAACAAAGACTTAATTTGGAGTTATTTGGACAGTAGTGGAACATATTCTAAGTAATAAAGACTAATTTTAGAGTTATTTGGTTAGGGTTAGTGTCAGGGTTAGAGGGTTAGGGCTATAATAAGGCCATGTCGAATAAGGCATTAATAAGTACTTAATAATTCAAAGTTAAGAGCCAATATGTTACTAATTTGCATGTTATTAAGCAACTAATTAATGGTAACTATATATATGTTCCCCATATGTTACCATGTTTTTTTTACTGGTGCAGAAAATGAACCGTGCATGAACATCACCTTGTTCAAACAACAAAACCCAACACAGTGCATAAACCCACAACAAAATACCCACCTACAAATCAGTCAGCTGTTGCCGTATCCGTATTACGCCGACAGGGAAAGGTTTGTATTTACACGACGAGTCGGGTGTGTTTTGACCTCTGCCGAACCCCTAAGGCCGACTCACCGAACCCTTAGGGTTCGATCGAACCCAGGTTCGGAACCACTGACATAAGTCAATAACATCAACAAAACGAGACAGAAAAAGAATTGGCATAAATCATATCCAGGGTGTTTACCTCGCTCGTCTGCGGGAAGAGACTGCCGTCGTCCCTGAATAGCTCGCACTCGGGCAGATTCAGTTGTGGTCTATCTTCCAATATTGCAGATTTCGTTGACTTTATTGTTGGAAATTAATCTGCTTTGAGTGTCGCAGGATATCCACACATTCTTGTGTGGATATCAGAAAAATACCAGAGCTGATTTGACTTGGTGCGTGTAATAAGATTAAGAAAATGGCGGAGTGCTTCATGTTGTGACGTCACCGGTGAAAGGTCATCGCTCGACAGGCTATCAATTGAAAAGCGTTTAAATCGCCAAATTCACCCTTTTAGAGTTCGGAAATCGGTTAAAAAAACATATGGTCTTTTTTCTGCACCATCAAGGTGTATATTGACGCTTACATAGGTCTGGTGATAATGTTCCCCTTTAAATTAAGCCGCCCATTTTCTTCTAACTTGCGTCACGTGAGTTGCCAGTTGATGTTTTAGGCAACATTGCTCATAATGAACGCAAATTATTGAATAATTTACACTCTCCTGGACTGTAAAAGTCATGAATCTTTTAAACAATGGGATTCTAGGGATGTAAACAAGCGACGGTGGGTTGCAAACCTGTTCTTCCCTTAATGCGCGAGCGCGGCAGATTGGTTCTGATGACTGTCAGAAGCTTATGTAACCAGGATATCTGCTGACATCGTTTAGAAATACCGGTAATACCGTGTCCTATTGCCTTTTGAAAAGGAGGCTTATAGGTTAGGAATTGGAAAGTCGGAGTCGGTTTTTGTTGGCACGCAAACTGACACAGTGAAGGTTTGCTGGCATCTTGTTAGAGATCTGCTTGAAGGAAGTAATGCTAGCCAGGTGATATTTAAAGGGGAACATTATCACAATTTCAGAAGGGTTAAAACCAATAAAAATCAGTTCCCTGTGGCGTATTTTATTTTTCGAAGTTTTTTTCAAAATTATACCCGTCCCGGAATATCCCTAAAAAGAGCTTTAAAGTGCTTGATTTTCGCTATTTTCCTAAGCCACTGTCCATTTCCCTGTGACGTCACATAGCGATTCCAATACAAACAATGGCGAATAGCACAGCAAGATATAGCGACATTAGCTCGGATTCCAACTCGGATTTCAGCGGCTTAAGCGATTCAACAGATTACGCATGTATTGAAACAGATGGTTGGAGTATGGAGGCAGATAGTGAAAACGAAATTGAAGAAGAAACTGAAGCTATTGAGCTAATAGCTATTGACGCTATTCGACCATGCATGTCTGTCTTAGCATCGCCGGTGAAATGTGCAGACCGACCGATCAGGACTTTCACATTGACACTGGATCAACTTAAATCCGTCGATTTGTAAGTGTTTGTTTCGCATTAAATGTGGGTGGAAGAAAACACTGGATGTAAATATAGTTTCAAATGTACATACAGGTAGCCTAAATAGCATGTTAGCATCGATTAGCTGGCAATCATGCCGCGACCAAATATGTCTGATTAGCACATAAGTCAATAACATCAACAGCACTCACCTTTATGATTTCATTGACTTTATCGTTGGGAATGCATCTGCTTTGAGTGTCGCAGGATATCCAGACATTCTTGCCATCTCTGTCGTAGCATCGCCGGTGAAAACCAAACGAGGGACTTTCGCATCTCTTGACACTGGAGCAACTTAAATCCGTTGACTGGTATTTGTTTGTTTGGCATTAAATGTGGATGGAGGGAAAGGCTGGATGTAAATATCGCTACAAATGAAGCATAATGCCGCAATATGTACACAGCTAGCCTAAATAGCATGTCAGCATCGATTAGCATGCCGTGCTAATCGATGCACTTTCTATGTAAATCAACTTGAATTCATCCCTGATTGTGTTGTTACACCCCCCGCGACAACACACCGACGAGGCATGATGTCTCCAAAGTATCGGAAAATAGTCGAAAAAGCGGAAAATAACAGAGCTGATTTGACTCAGGAAAAATGGCGTTGAGTACCGATATGACGTCACGTTCTGACGTCGTCGCTCAGAAAAGGATAAACAGAAACGCGTTTAATTTGCCAAAATTCACCCATTTAGAGTTCGGAAATCGGTTAAAAAAATATATGATCTTTTTTCTGCAACATCAAGGTATATATTGACGCTTGCATAGGTTTGGTGATAATGTTCCCCTTTGACAATGTGCCATAACCCAAACTGTATTATTAATGGAGATGTTTGTTTAGATGAAAAATCATTAGTCATCCTGCAAACATATGAAGAATTAATGAAGCGTAAGTCACCTATTTGTAGTTCCTTAGCAGAAATTAGAATTTTGTCGCCTGTAGACACTTGTTCCACTTGTTTTGTATGGTTAACACACTGAAGCGCAGAAAGCTACTGAGGTTAGGTTATAGTGTTTTATTTGTTGTCTCGTGCAATACGTTAGGTTCATAGTTGACTATCAAAGAGGAATATGTTTGTTTTTAGAGCATTGGTGCTGGTTTAAACTCTTAGGGTGATTTCAGAATGGCAGCCTGTTTGAGTCATCTTTGTTCTGGGAATAAGGATTGTTGCGAGAGTTCTCTCACTGCCTTCGAGCTCACATCCTTTTGTCTTTTGGAGCACTTTCATACTTGCACTGTGTGTCTGTGGTTGATACTTTTGTAGGACTTTGTATTTTAAACTTAGATATGTATTTCAATAGCGTAGTGAGTAAGAATAACCTTTATATATCGTTTGTATTTTTTGATAACTGAAGCTCTATCACTTTGGTGGGCCTTTTCCAGTCTTTACAGTTTTACACCTTTGTACTCACAGTAGGCTAATCCCCAAACGTCAACTAGTTTGCATCTATGCCGTCTGCTTGGCTTGCTCCTGGCATGCAAACACAATCACACAAACCAGCTCTGCACTTTCCTCCTTGGACTTTTTTTCCCCTCATTTTTCACCACATTATTGAATTTTGTACTGTTCTGCTATTTCTTTACTGTCACACACATTTCTGAAGAATGCTCATGACTATGAAGAACCTGTCATGGAACTGTTTGATTATGTCTGTGTAGATCGTCAGTCATCCAGGTTACGGTACTCCGCAAAGATTGAATCAAGGCAACTGGACTCTCTAATACAAAAGGTTTCTTGAGTTATATTTTTTTTAGGTAGTGGAGTCTTTCATATCTTTTTTGGGTGCGTCAGGGTTGCTTGGTGAACAACCAATCTGCAAAACATTCATGTAAGGACAATAATGTCCAAATTCTGGATGGGAGGACTGCGGGTTTGAAAGAAGTCATCCATATCAACCTAGAAAGGCCCTGTCTAAACAGAGGATGAGGTTTGCTCCATTACCCATCGTCACTATATCATTACCATAGCTTACAACAACATCCTGAGATCTCTCCCCCCGTCGATTGTTTCATTCCACGGGAAGAGTGACCACTGGTTTGAAATAAGTCATACATTTCTAGAAAGGCCCTGTCTAAACAAAGGAGGTTTTTGTCAGCACCCATCGTCATCATATCATGACCATGGCTTACAACGTCCAGACATCTTTACCCCAAAGATTGTCCCATTCCAGAGAAAAGGGGGTGCCTGTTTTGAAAGAAGTCATTCATATCAAACGAGAAAGGCTTTGTCTAAACAGAAGAGGTTTGCGTCTTCGGCCATCGACACCATGTCATTACCACAGTTTACAACAGGGGTCACCAACGCGGTGCCCGCCGGCACCAGGTTGCTCTGTAAGGACAAGATGAGTCGCCCGCGGGCCTGTTCTAAAAATGGCTCAAATAGCAGCACTTACCAGTGAGCTGCCTCTATTTTTTAAATTTTATTTATTTACTAGCAATCTGGTCTCACTTTGCTCGACATTTTTTATTCTAAGAGAGACAAAACTCAAATAGAATTTGAAAATCCAAGAAAATATTTTAAAGACTTGGTCTTCACTTGTTTAAATGAATTCATTTATTTTTTACTTTGCTTCTTATAACTTTCAGAAAGACAATTTCAGAGAAAAAAATACAACCTTAAAAATGATTTTAGGATTTTTAAACACATACCTTTTTTCCTCTTAAATTCCTTTCTCTTCTTCCCTGACAATTTAAATCAATGTTCAAGTAAATACATTTTTTTTATTGTAAATAATAAAAAATAAATTTTAATTTAATTCTTCATTTTAGCTCCTGTTTTTTTGACGAAAAATATTTGTGAAATTTTTCTTCAAACTTAGTACGATTAAAATTCCAAAAAATTATTCTGGCAAATTTAGAAAATCTGTAGAATCAAATTAAAATCTTATTTCAAAATCTTTTGAATTTCTTTGAAAAACTTTGTTCTGGAAAATCTAGAAGAAATAATGATTTGTCTTTGTTACAAATATAGCTTGGTCCAATTTGTTATATATTCTAAAAAATTGCAGATTGGATTTTAACCTATTTAAAACATGGCATCAAAATTCTAAAATTAATCTTAATCAGGAAAAAATTACTAATGATGTTCCATAAATTGTTTTTGTAATTTTTTCAAAAAGATTCGAATGAGCTAGTTTTTCTCTTCTTTTTCTCGGGTGAATTTTGAATTTTAAAGAGTCTAAATTGAGGATAACCTATGTTTCAAAATAACATTTTCATTTTTTTCCTGTTTTCTCCTCTTTAAAAACGCTCAATTAAGTGTTTTCTTCATCATTTATTCTCTACAAAAACCTTCCGTAAAAGAAAAAAAAATGTACGACGGACTGACAGACAGAAATGCCCATTTTTTTATATATATATAGATTTATTTATTAAAGGTAAATTGAGCCAATTGGCTCGTTCTGGCAATTTATTTAAGTGTGTATCAAACTGGTATTCTTTCGCATTAATCAGTACCCAAAAAGTAGCTCTTGGTTTCAGAAAGGTTGGTGACCCCTGGTTTACAACGACGTCCAGTCCTGAGATCTCTCCCTCATAGGTTGTCTCAATCCACGGTAAGAGTGGCCGCTAATGACTTGTTTTGTCAGTTGGTACCTATTGTGATGCATAAATCATAGTCATCATTGTCACCGACGTCCCACTGGGTGTGAGTTTTCCTTGCCCTTATGTGGGCCTACCGAGGATGTCGTAGTGGTTTGTGCAGCCCTTTGAGACACTAGTGATTTAGGGCTATATAAGTAAACATTGATTGATTGATTGATTGATTGATAAATGTGGTTATGCAGCACAACAACATCCCCTACCAGAGTCATAGTACAATATAGAGGGACTCCACACCTAAAATTTAGAACTGAAGAAGCCTTTTGGATTAAAGGTGAAACGTCTTAATTCAACCTTTGCGGATAACTGTAAACTGCTTAATTCCTACTAATGAGTGACATTTCTCACTTTGGCTATGTCTGGTATAATTTAAAGTCAGCGTTTTTGAGCATGATTTTCCCCACAATTTTGCATGTTAACTACAAAAGCGCCTTTTTCTGTCATTCTGCTCTGTTCTTGCTCACTTGGTCACTCAATATTCAGGGCCTTAATGGTTCCATAATGTTTGAGAAGCTGGACAGTGCTCATATGGAGCACTGTCGACTAATCGATTTACAGCACAATTCCCTTCTAAACATTTAGGAACCATTCGCCCCTAAGTTTCCTCACTGTGGACTTTTAGAGGCAAGGCAAAGATGCCCCAACTCCAGTGGGTGGGAGGGCGACATAGACAGACACAAGTAAAGTTCCTTTTAATGCGTTTGTATGCTTAAAAAAAAACAAAGAAGAGAGTCTCTGTATTTATTTAAGTTGTGCAAGTATGATTTTTGTCAGATGAATGTCAAACAAACGTGCTGGAGTTGAGTCACCTTTGCTTCACTCATCAAAAAGCTAATGGTAATTTTAATGTGCCGTATCAGATAATTATGACAAAGTAATAGATTGTTATACTTTATTTTATGGATATATGGAATAGAACAGAGGCAAGTTTTGTGTATTTTTTTATGCACTGTGGCAATGGTAGATTCATTGGGATTACATGACTTTGCATGTCTTTAATTTATGGGCCATTCCACCGAATTGATACTATTTGCTTGTTGTATCTCCCTCAAAATTTGTTTTTTTACCTCTAAATCTGATAATACACTCTAAATGTGTATCTTTTATTTTATTTTCGTACAAGGTTCCTAAGTGGAAAATTACTAATTTAAGTAATAGGGATGATTTATTAGCAAAAACATGAACTATAGCTCCATAGAATTTTATGGTAACCGCATGTTCTCACTAAGTGATCTGTAGGGATTCAACAGAAACTTGTGTTTTAAAAGAAACAACTAATATGTGTGCTCAGACCCGAAGCATAATCGAATATAGAAAAACTGAAAAATAAATGAGTGACTTTACTTTTGTGATTTGTGGAATATTCCCAATTTTTCAGAGTGGGTAATGTTAGGATAACAGGACGGAGTGAAAACCCAGGAACACTACTTAAATGTGGATTTTAAAATATATATATATAAATTTTTTTTAGTATTATTGGGATAAGAAGTAACGCGCGCACACACATATATACGTGTACGTATATATATATATATATATATATATATATATATATACATATATATATATATGTATGTATATATATATATATATACATATATATATATATGTATATATATATATATATATGTGTGTGTGTGTATATACACTATATATATATATATATATTTATGTGTGTATATATGTGTATATGTAAATATATATATACACACATATATATATGTATATATATGTGTGTGTGTGTGTATGTATGTATGTATGTATATGTACTGTATGTATATATGTGTATATATATATGTATATATGTGTATATGTGTGTATATATGTGTATATATATGTATATATGTATATATATATGTATATATGTATATGTATATGTATGTATATGTATATATATGTATATGTATATATATATGTATATGTATATATATATATGTATATATATATATATGTGTATATATATATATATATATATGTATATATATATATATATACATACATATATATACACAGGTATATATACATATAAATACAGGTATGTATGTGTGCGAGTGTATAACATTTATGAAGGATTAAATTCTTGTATTTCATGGTAAAGTCCAATTTTAGTAAGCGGGGACCAGCACCAAATACAGTTTTTCCAGTGTTCAAGGTAGTTAAAAATCAGCACTTTGCCTAAAAAACAATTGGGTTTTTAGTAAATTCTGTCGTGCGTTGATACATTTAATTTCCTGGGGACGCAAATGGCTCCGAATCGGTGGAAAGACCCTTATTGTTTTCTCATGCACTCTAAAGCTTGAGCTTGCAATAAACCGTATACAAGCTGCTGCCAACATAACTGTCAATCACTCTGTATTGTGCTTTGCACACTAAAATATGTCTCACATATTTTTCACATCTTATTTTCACCTCCCAACACCTGCTGGATTGTACTTCCTTCATCCCTGTGTTTAACACTGTAACATCCTTGTCTGCGTTAGCGTCAAACAAATACACAATAAAAAACAAACAAAAAAACACCTTGCATGTTTCCAGTTTGAACTTGAGGATTTTCTGTCTTGGGTCCAACACAACCCTGCACACACACACACACACACACACGCTCACACACACACCATCTGCATGTCGTGCTTTGTTGCTCCTGCACTCTTTTGACTTGCTCACGTTTCTGTGTCTGGCCACACTGGTAAGTTCTTGCAGCCGTCTCACACTGATCTGCATTCAGTGGTTTTTCCACTTTATCCATTTTTGTTGTTGTTGTTGTTGTTGTTGTTGAGAAAGCCACCAGCATGTGGACGCTGAGATCTTTGGAACCGGGCAAGTATGACATCACAATCTGTAGTTAGTTCTTGTAGAATGTCTAGTCAGCGCTCCGTTTACCTGTGTCCTGTTTAGTGAGGCCTTTTTTAAAGCATGCACCACTACTGTATGTACATGCCTTGCGACTAACACTACTACTTCCTGTCACAGAAAAGGCTCGTAAGGATCTTCTCACCTTGAAATTCATTGCCATGTTGCTACAGTGTGGAGGATTGTTTTCAACATCGTAGTCAAAGTTCAACTTGGCAGTGACTTTCTTGCAGTAGCTGCTGACCTCTCTATTCAGTCTGTTGCCTCCCTTTCGCGTTATCTCACTCTTTGTTCCCCTCATCTTCCTCCCTCTCCAGGAAGTCCTGCAGCGGAGGTTTCACCGCTGCACTTGGCGGCGAACGGAGCGGTCAACGGCACCGTTGTTGGTGTGGTGGCCCCGAGTCAGCTCTCGCCACTCACCAGCCCACTGCTCACCGACGCCGGATATGTTCGTAACGACGAAGAAGAAGAGGCCAGGAGGAAGGTGGGAGGAATATATAATCGGACTTAGTTGGACAGACCTTGACGCTTTTATGTTTCTGTCCAGAAGTGTCCCACGGACAAGGCCTACTTCATCGCGAAGGAGCTGTTGACCACCGAGAGGACTTATCTCAAAGACCTGCAGGTCATCACTGAGGTAAGGAAGCCAATAGAAAGTATGAATCAAAAAGTAAGACTGCACACTTCAAGGCCTACTGAAGTGAGATTTTCTTATTTAAACGGGGATATCAGGTCCATCCTATGTGTCATACTTGATCATTTCATGATATTGCCATATTTTTGCTGAAAGGATTTAGTAGAGAACATCGACGATAAAGTTCACAACTTTTGGTCGCTAATAAAAAAGCCTTGCCTGTACCGGAAGTAGCAGACGATGTGCACGTGACGTCACGGGTTGTAGAGCTCCTCACATCCTCCGTGCGTCGGTTGAAATGGGCGGGGTTGGGGGGGGCGGGGTTTGGTGCAAGCGGGGGTTTTTAATGTAGCCCGGAAGAGTCATGGATGCATGGGATTCTGGGTATTTGTTCTGTTGTGCTAATATGTTGTGTTACAATGCAGATGTTCTCCCGAAATGTGTTTTGTCATTCTTGTTTGGTGTGGGTTCACAGTGTGGCGCTGTCACGCCAAATTTCTTCTCCCTACAAAGCCCCCCCCCCTCCATTTACTTCCAGAGTCACGATTAATACAGACGTTTTGTTAACGCTATATTAGAAAAAATATAACGCTATATTATAAAAATATAACGCTATATTATAAAAATACAGACGTTTTGTTAACACTATATTATATAAAATTTAAAAAACTATTTACAAACACAAGCTATGGGATGACATAAGAGGAAACGTGACCCCGGAAGTAAATGCGTCATCCCATAGCTTGTGTTTGTAAATTATTTTTTAATTTTTTTTATAATATAGCTTTAACAAAACGTCTGTATTAAAAAAATTACTCATGACCCCGGAAGTAAATGGGGGGGAAGGTTTTTGTAGGGGGGAAGAAATTTGGCGTGACAGCGCATATTAGTAAGAGTGTTAAAGTTGTTTATATCACAACTCCCAGTGTAACCTGTATAGCTGCAGACCAAGTATGTCTTGCAGTCACATTCGTTTATCAACAGAGGCTGCATACTACATGTGACCAGCTGGCATGCAGGTAGCAGTGTGTAAAAGCGGGGGCGATGATGAGTTTTAGAGGGTTGTAAAGGCATTTCCATCAGGGCACGCCCTCAATATTATCGACTTGGTGAAAAACGGAGAATGTCGGCCCCGGGTGATTGCTGTGAGAAGCATTAAACTCCGGAAAAATATCTCGGGATAATCGGGGGTGTTGGAAATCGTGCAGCTGAGCCACATTAGAGTGATCGAAGAGCCGCGGGTTGCCGACCTCTCATATACTGAGACAATGTTGTACAAAACATATTTTCATTCGGTCTGTGTTTTGTAAATTGAAAAATTTGTACAATGAGTAGTCCGTAAATGGAGATTCCACTGTACTTTGAATTGAACTGTACTGGAATTGAACCCAGGACTGCAGGACCTTCGTATTGTGAGGGAGACGCACTAACCCCTCTGCCACCGTGAAGCCCCGTCACGTTTTATGTGTCAGGTAAATCATGATGAAAAGGGGCCATATGAATCCCCTTTCTACTGTGGCCTACAATTCTGCAATTAAAGCCCCTGTTCAATTAACCAAGTCTCTTATTTTTCTTAATTCACTGGGTGAGTTTTCCTTGCCCTTATGTGGGCTCTACCGAGGATGTCGTTGTGGTTTGTGCAGCCCTTTGAGACACTAGTGATTTAGGGCTATATAAATAATCATTGATTGATTGATTGATACTTTAAACAGTAGGCGCATTTGCTACAGTAACAAACAAATACTGTACAAACGGCGACATATCCTCCTAACAAGTTAACCAGCTTCACAGTACAATACTGCATATCCGAACTTAATCTTCAGACTTACCCTGAATAAACAGAAACCCTGCAGGCCTTGTTTTACCAGAGACTAAGAAGACAAAGCAGGGAGAGATCCTAGTTACCAGTTTGGCAAGTGATTTGGTCAAAAATCCGAATTGAATTGAGCATGATTTTATATATAAAAGAAAAAAACTAAAACATCCGGTATAGATCGGTTGGTAGAGCGGCCGTGCCAGCAACTTGAGGGTTGCAGGTTCGATCCCCGCTTCCGCCATCCTAGTCACTGCCGTTGTGTCCTTGGGCATGACACTTTACCCACCTGCTCCCAGTCCCACCCACACTGGTTTAAATGTAAAAATTAGATATTGGGTTTCACTATGTAAAGCGCTTTGAGTCATTAGAGAAAAAGCGCTATATAAATATAATTCACTTCACTTCAAAGAGAATGAATAGTGAAGAATTTCATTTGAAGAAGATTGATTTGAATTATCAACCTTGCAGTTGAATAGTCAGGCATTGAACCCTGAGTTGAATACCTAAGGCAGTGGTTCTCAAATGGGGGTACGCGCACTCCTGGGGGTACTTGAAGGTATGCCAAGGGGTACGTGAAATTTTTTCCAAAATATTAAAAAAATAGTAACAATTCAAAAATCCTTTATAAATATATTTATTGAATAATACTTCAGCAAAATATGAATGTAAGTCCATAAACTGTGAAAAAAAATTTGGTGTTGACAGCTAGATTTTTTGTGGACATGTTCCATAAATATTGATGTTAAAATTGTCTTTTTTTGTGAAGAAATGTTTAGAATGAAGTTGATGAATCCAGATGGATCTCTATTACAAACCCCAAAGAGGGCACTTTAAGTTGATGATTACTTCTATGTGTAAAAATCTTTATTTATAATTGAATCACTTGTTTATTTTTCAATTTTTTTTTTTTTTATATCTTCTTTTCCAAATAGTTCAAGAAAGACCACTACAAATGAGCAATATTTTGCACTGTTATCCAATTTAATAAATCAGAAACTGATGACATAGTTCTGTATTTTACATCTTTATCTCTTTTTTTTAACCAAAAATGCTTTGCTCTGGTTAGGGGGTACTTGAATTAAAAAAATATTCACAGGGGTTACATCACTGAAAAAAGGTTGAGAACCACTGACTGAAGGGCCCATCTGAGGTCGCCATGCGGGTGGGACGGTTATTTGTGGCTCCAAACATGTTTGTTTCGCTTCTCATGGTTTTTTACTCACGTTTTGCAATGCGGCATTGTCAGTTATGCAAATGGCAGAGTTATGTGTTGAATTTCGCTGCTTAATTCCTCAGCATTTTTTGGGATTACGCTCTTCCCGTCTTTGAAAAGAAGCAGTAGCTGAAAAGGTTGTGGCTGTAAACGTGTGCAGGGACCCAGCTCTAGATGGCAAATGCAAAAATCCTAATTGAATACTTTTGTCCCTCTCACATGTGTTGCTCCTTAGCACTCGTTCCCAGAAACTTTGATGTGGGGATGAAGGCGTGTGCTGGGATCTTTTTAAAACTTCTTAAAAATATTTTCTTTGGCTCTTGCTGCTGAGCTTTCTAGTCCCTCTGCTTTTACCTGTCTCATTGCTCCCTCATCTATTTTTGGACCTCTTTTCTGGTCTTTTCTGTTAATCCCAGGTGTTCCAGAGTGTGGCAGAAAAAGACGAAGAAGTATTCCCGGCCTCTGTCAGGACCCTAATATCATCCAACTACGATCCAGTCCACAAGTTCCACCAGGAGTTCCTGAAGGAGGTGGAGCAGAGACTGACCCAGTGGTGAGTATCAGAGCTTTGACAGTATAATAATGATGCAATTACATTTTTAGTTGCATCTTTAAAGGCCTACTAAAATGACATGTTCTTATTCAAATGGGGATAGCAGGTCCATTCTATGTGTCATACTTGATCATTTTGCGATATTGGCATATTTTTGCCGAAAGGATTTAGTAAAGAACATCCACGGTAAAGTTCGCGACTTTTGGTCGCTAGTAAAAAAAGCCTTCACTTTACCGGAAGTATGTGCGCGTGACGTCACCGGTGTGAGGGCTCCTCACATCCTCACATTGTTTATAATGATAGCCTCCAGCAGCAAGAGCTATTCGGACCGAGAAAGCCACAATTTCCCCATTAATTTGAGTGAGTATGAAAGATTTGTGGATGACGAAAGTTAGAGTGAGGCAGTACAAAAAAATAAAAAGTGAAGTGAATTATATTTATATAGCGCTTTTTCTCTAATGACTCAAAGCGCTTTACATAGTGAAACACAATATCCAATTCTTACATTTAAACCAGTGTGGGTGGCACTGGGAGCAGGTGGGTAAAGTGTCTTGCCCAAGGACACAACGGCAGTGACTAGGATGGCGGAAGCGGGGATCGAACCTGCAACCCTCAAGTTGTTTGCACGGCCGCTCTACCAACCGAGTTATACCGAGCTATAAAAAGCGACTGCTCCGGGCGACGGCAGTGGTAGCGTTTCAGATGTAATTAGACACATTTACTAGGATAATTCTGGAAAATCCTTTATCTGCTTATTGTGTTAATAGTATTTTAGTGAGATTCTAAAAGTCATACCTGAAAGTCGGAGGGCTGCTGTGAACACCAGAGTCTCTGAGAGAAGCCATCGAGGAGCCAAGATCAAAGCTACTTTTTTGACAGCTGCTGCAGGAGGTCCCATAATCCACCGAAGTCTCCGGTAAGAGCTGACTTAATATCACAATTTTCCCATCCTAAAACTGGCTGGTTGACGTAGAGAAACATGTTGGCTCGACCGTTCTGTGTTAAAGCTTCACAACAAACAAACACCGGCTGTGTTTCGGTGCTAAAGGCAGCTGCAATCCACCGCTTTGCAACAACAGCATTCTTACTTGACGTCTCCATTATTAATTGAACAAATTGCAAAAGATTCAGCAACACAAATGTTCAAATGACTGTGTAATTATGCGATGAAAAGAAACGACTTTTAGCCGTGTGTGGGGCTGGGCTAATATGTCCCCTCCAACCAATAACGTCACAAACACGCGTCATCATTCCGCAACGTTTTCAACAAGAAACCCCGGGTGAAATTTAAAATTGTAATTTAGTAAACTAAACCGGCCGTATTGGCATGTGTTGCAATGTTAATATTTCGTCATTGATATATAAACTATCAGACTGCGTGGTCGGTAGTAGTGGGTTTCAGTAGGCCTTTAAAAAGTGAAATGCCGGCTGTTTTGTGGGTTCTTGCAGAGCTCTCTTAATATGTTCCAGTCATGTTTTTGTAAGACAATCGTGGCTCTCGCCTGACACCTGCTGCTGAAATTATTGACTACTAAACCTTACTGAATGTAAACCGTGCACTGGTTTAATATTTAAAGAGCCTCCACAGTCAGGGGTGACTAAACTTTCTCCAGTTAGCCTTGCAGTGGCTGAATCTAAGAATGTCTGGGTTCATTTTGTGCATTAAAGACGCGAAATCCAATGTAGTTTAATCGATGCTCAGCTATCTGAACAAAACATGCATATCTTAGCTTGTGTTACAGGAGTCAAACCAAAATAGTGTAATGTAAAATAAAATACAGTAATACCTTAACTTACGTGCTAAATTGTTTCTGTGAGTGAGATTTTTAACTCAAAACACTAGTATCTGCAATCATAGTCTACCCATCCATCCATCCATTTTTCTACCGCTTATTCCCTTTTTTGAGGTCGCGGGGGGCGCTGGTACCTATCTCAGCTACAATCGGGCGGAAGGCTAAGTACACCCTGGACAAGTCGCTTGCTCATCGCAGATCATAGTCTACCATTGAAAT
The DNA here is from genome assembly GCF_033978795.1 of Nerophis ophidion. Classification (NCBI taxonomy): domain Eukaryota; kingdom Metazoa; phylum Chordata; class Actinopteri; order Syngnathiformes; family Syngnathidae; genus Nerophis; species Nerophis ophidion. The sequence goes on from NC_084637.1 coordinate 11,513,605, forward strand.
GAATTTAAATCAATGTATTTGATGCTTTGCCCGAAAAACAGCACAATTAAAAAGAAAAGCAAACTTTTACTGAGATATTTTTGCATAAAAACAATACAATAGTGTGTACAACAAACAACTACAGTAATTTTATGAACTAATGTAATAATAATTCACAGCATTTACCTTGTACAGTGTACTTCTACAGTATCTACTTCGAGTTGCTTCTCCATCAAAAACACCATCAGCGGCTTTTCCATATTTTCATGGATAAATAAATGTCTGCCGTTTAGATTTAAATTTAACTTAATTTGATGGCATTAGACTAAATCTGTCTTAGTGTGCTGCAGACTGGCAGTGATAAGCTTACTTAACCAAGTTGTTTCACTCTTTAATTCAATGAATGTCATCAACTTCTTCTCAACATCGTCCTTCACACTCACCTTCTCTGTTCCAGTGGTTGGAAAACAAAGATATGTTGATCTCTAAGTCTAAGCTATTGCTAGAAAGTATGACCACATGTTTTGTTTGGATCTTACAGGGTTCACTTTGGCATTTTGTATGCCAACTAATGGCGTGGATACTTCAAACTAAAATGTTTGCTTGCAACTTAAAGCCGAGAGACAGCTCTTATTCCAAAACACTCTAAAGTTGAGGTACCACTCTATCTCAGTAATAAAGTTTTTTTAGAGGATAAATACTTTGGACCTGGGACTAGACCTGGCTTATCTACAAACCCTGTTTCCATATGAGTTGGGAAATTGTGTTAGATGTAAATATAAACGGAATACAATGAATTGCAAATCCTTTTCAACCCATATTCATCTGAATGCACTAAAAATACAAGATATTGGATGTTCAAACTCATAAACTTTGTTTGTTTTTTTGCAAATAATAATTAACTTAGAATTTCATGGCTGCAAGATGTGCCAAAGTAATTGGGAAAAGGCATGTTCACCACTGTGTTACATCACCTTTTCTTTTAACAACACTCAATAAACGTTTGGGAACTGAGGAAAGTAATTGTTGAAGCTTTGAAAGTGGAATTCTTTACCATTCTGGTTTGATTAACAGCTTAAGTTGTTCAACAGTCCGGTGTCTTGTTGTCGTATTTTACGCTTCATAATGCGCCACACATTTTCGATGGGAGACATGTCTGGACTGGAGGCGGGCCAGGAAAGTACCCGCACTCTTTTACTACGAAGCCACGCTGTTGTAACACGTGGCTTGGCATTGTTTTGCTGAAATAAGCAGGGGCGTCCAAGATAACGTTGCTTGGATGACAGCATATGTTGCTCCAAAACCTGTATGGACCATTCAGCATTAATGATGCCTTCACAGACGTGTAAGTTACCCATGCCTTGAGCACTAATAAACCCCCATACCATCACAGATGCTGGCTTTTGAACTTTGCGCCTAGAACAATCCGGATGGTTATTTTCCTCTTTGTTCCTGAGGACCCCAAGTCCACAGTTTCCAAATATAATTTGAAATGTGGACTTGTCAGACCACAGAACACTTTTCCACTTTACATTAGTCCATCTTAGATGAGCTCGGGCCCAGCGAAGCCAGCAGCGTTCCTGGGTGTTGTTGATGAATGGCTTTCGCTTTGCGTAGTAGAGTTTTAACTTGCACTTACAGATGTAGCGACCAACTGTAGTTACTGACAGTGGTTTTTTGAAGTGTTCCTGAGCCCATGTGGTGATATCCTTTACACACTGATGTCGGTTATTGATGCAGTACCGCCTGAGGGATCAAATGTCCGTAAAATCATCGCTTACGTGCAGTGATTTCTCCAGATTCTCTGAACTTTTTGATGATTTTACGGACCGTGGATGGTAAAATCCCTAAATTCCTTGCAATAGCTCGTTGAGAAATGTTGTTCTAAAACTGTTCGACAATTTGCTTACAAATTGGTGACCCTCGCCCCATCCTTGTTTGTGAATGACTTAGCATTTCATGGAAGCTGCTTTTATACCCAATCATGGCACCCACCTGTTCCCAATTAGCCTGCACACCTGTGGGATGTTCCAAATAAGTGTTTGATGAGCATTCCTCAACTTTATCAGTATTTATTTCCACCTTTCCCAACATCTTTGTCACGTGTTGCTGGCATCAAATTTTAAAGTTAATGATTATTTGCAAAAAAAAAAGTTCATCTAATGAACATAAAATATGTTGTCTTTGTAGCATATTCAACTGAATATGGGTTGAAAATGATTTGCAAATCATTGTATTCTGTTTATGTTTACATCCAACACAATTTCCCAAATCATGGAAACGGGGTTTGTAAAATGCATATGTCCTAATATTAAGGCACTGCATTATATGTAAAATACATAAAAGAATCAGTCATCAATGGAAATAATGCTTTCTTTTCCCCCTCTCAGGGAGAGTCGATCCAATGCACACATTAAAGGAGACCATCAAAGAATCGCTGACGTTCTGCTTAAGAACATTCACGGTCTAAGGGTAATAGAACTATTATCTGACCTCCACTATGCTGCTGTACTATGAGTTGTCCATGACAGTTTTCTCTCATCTGCAGCAGCTGACGGCTCACCTGCAGAAACATTCCGAGTGCCTGGTGGAACTGGAACGAGTCTGTCGGTAGGCGTACGTGCAGTTGAGTGAGCATCCGCATTTTGGGGGGGCGTTTCAAACCGTCCCCATTCATCTTAGGTCGAGTCGCAAGGCGGAGGCTTTGTGTCGAGAGCTGGAACAGCAAAGAGTGTGCTACCTCCCCCTCTACATGTTCCTCCTGCGGCCGCTCCACCGCCTGCTGCACTACAAACTCATCCTGGAAAGGCTCTGCAAACACTACCCGCCCACTCATGATGACTTCAGGGACTCCAGAGGTAAAATAAATTAAAAAAAAATACAAAAAGTCTTGCCTCTACCTTACAACCTCCCCTTAACACATGCATGCTCTTGATTCTTTGCAGCTGCACTGGCGGACATCACAGAGATGGTGCTGCAGCTGCAAGGCACAATGATGAAGATGGAGAACTTCCAGAAGCTTCTGGAGCTAAAGAAGGACCTAACAGGCATTGAAAACCTGGCCATCCCTGGAAGGGTCAGACACTTTGATGAATAAGACACATTTCCTCTGTGCAATAGTAATGCCTTTGTGTTGGACTCACAGGAGTTCATCAGGCTCGGATGCCTCAGCAAGCTCTCCGGGAAAGGCCTGCAGCAGAGAATGTTCTTCCTGGTATGACATGCTTTTTACCGTATTTTAAGGACGATACGGAGCACTTAAAAACCCTTTAATTTCCTCATACAAACCCCGTTTCCATATGAGTTGAGAAATTGTGTTAGATGTAAATATAAACGGAATACAATGATTTGCAAATCATTTTAACCCATATTCAGTTGAATATGCTACAAAGACAACATGTTTGAGGTTCAAACTGATAAAACTTTTTTTTTTTGCAAATAGTCATTAACTTTAGAATTTGATGCCAGCTACACGTGACAAAGAAGTTGGGAAAGGTGGCAATAAATACTGATGAAGTCGAGGAATGCTCATCAAACACTTATATGGAACATCCCACAGATGTGCAGGCTAATTGGGAACAGGTGGGTGCCATGATTGGTTATAAAAACTGCTTCCCCAAAAATGCTCAGTCTTTCACAAGAAAGGATGGAGCGAGGTACACCCCTTTGTCCACAACTGCGTGAGCAAATAGTCAAACAGTTTAAGAACAACGTTTCTCAAAGTGCAATTGCAAGAAAATTAGGGATTACAACATCTACGGTCCATAATATCATCAAAAGGTTCAGAGAATCTGGAGATTTCACTCTACGTAAGCAGCATTGGCCGGAAACCAACATTGAATGATCGTGACCTTCGATCCCTCAGACGGCACTGTATCAAAAACCGACATCAATCTCTAAAGGATATCACCACATGGGCTCAGGAACACTTCAGAAAACCACTGTCACTAAATACAGTTCGTCGGTACATCTGTAGGTGCAAGTTCAAGCTCTACTATGCAAAGAGAAAGCCATTTATCAACAACATCCAGAAACGCCGTAGGCTTCTCTGGGCCCGAGATCATCTAATATGGACTGATGCAAAGTGGAAAAGTGTTCTGTGGTCTGACGGGTCCACATTTCAAATTGTTTTTGGAAATATTCAACATCGTGTCCTCCGGACCAAAGGGGAAGCGAACCATCCAGACTGTTATCGACGCAAAGTTCAAAAGCCAGCGTCTTGATGGTATGGGGGTTAATTATTAATTGAAAAAAAAAAGTTTATGAGTTTGAACATCAAATATCTTGTCTCTGTATTGCCTTCAATTGAATGTGGGTTGAAGCGGATTTGCAAATCATTGTATTCTGTGTATATTTACGTCTAACACAATTTCCCAACTAATATGGAAACGGGGTTTGTAAATCAACAGTGTGCCTTATTACCTTGTGCACCTTTTGTATGTAATTTTCTGGTAGACCTTACTCACCTCAAACAAATTTTAATTGCTACACTGTGTAATGATAAGTGTCACCGGTAGATGGCAGTCACACATAAGAGATAATGCAGGTTGATGCCTGTTCAATAAATGACGCTATCAAGATAGACCTAAATGATGATGTTTCATTGAGAATAAAGAACATCACATGCACAAAAATCTCTCAAAATGTTTTAGTACCACTTTTATAAGATACAAAGCTGCGACGCTTGATGGGATGTCGGAAACATCACGGCTACCGTAGTCAGACGTAGTGTGCTTCAACATATGGGTATTATTATGGTGTGTGTAGAACAGGCCTGGGCAATTATTTTGACTCAGGGGCCACATTTAGAGAAAAAAGTGTGTCTGGGGGCCGGTATATCTATTTTTAGGGACACTAATACAAAACTTTACAATAATGTCTGATTGAATGCTTAAGACGTTATGACAGACCGCCTTAAAAAACATAATGTAATTTTGAATTTGTCTATGAACGATAAAACACTGAATATTGACAACATATGAATGTCACACCCCCTTTCTATCTACATATTTTACAATCAAGTGAAACGCAACAAAAATTCCACAAACAGTGAAATATGAACGAAGGGTATAAAATAAACCCACCTACAATTTGATACATCTGATACATCACTAAGCTTTAGAAATTGGTTGTGAAAAGCTCCTTCCGCGTCTGTGGGAACGCTTCCCGCCCACACTGCTTGGTGCCTCGTCTGGGCTGCTGTGACCTAGATTCCCAAATATTTGGGAATGTCCGGCAGGCCAGATTGAAAAGCTTAACAGGCCGCATGTGGCCCCAGGGCCTTAATTTGCCCAGGTCTGGTGAAGAAGGCCCAAAAAATGGCACCTAGTAGGAGACATATTATCTGGCATTTTCTGTCGCTTCATTATGCAAAATCAAATTTTCTTACTTATTGGTGCTTGCTGATATGCATAAGTCAGGAAAATTTGCACATGTCTGCCATTGTAGCCCATAGTCAATACGCTCCTTCTTTTTCTCTATCCTCGTGTTGTGGGGCATTCATCCTCCCCTGTTGCCATTTCTAATACAAAGTAGTGAAGTGAATTGTGAATTAAATTGAAATAACACTTAGCTCGGTTGGTAGAGCGGCCGTGCCAGCAACTTGAGGGTTGCAGGTTCAATTCCCACTTCTGCCATCCTAGTCACTGCCGTTGTGTCCTTGGGCAAGACACTTTACCCACCTGCTCCCAGTGCCACCCACACTGGTTTAAATGTAACTTAGATATTGGGTTTCACTATGTAAAGCGCTTTGAGTCACTAGAGAAAAGCGCTATATAAATATAATTCACTTCACTTTTCTCTACAGACTCAAAGCGCTTTACATTAGAAATGGGAATGGCACTTCACTTCAAGTTCATATGTGATTTAAGGCAGGTGGCCTAATACTTTTGGCTATGTTGTGTATATTTGATGTATTTCCATATATGAAAAAGGCCTGAGTGGGTTATGTAAAATTCGGAATTGGCACTATTCACCCTGACATGAAAAAAAACTTGATACAAGTTACATTTGAGACAATTTGGGTCCTCAGACCAAAATAGATAATGCAGCCTTTTTCCTGACTTCTTGCCTCCAGTTCAGCGATTCCTTGGTGTACACAAGTCGGGGGATGACACCGTCCAACCAGTTCAAAGTCCACGGCCAGCTTCCCCTCTATGGCATGACGGTATTCCAACAAATTGCTCAAAAATGTATCATTGAAATCCTCCTTTATTTGTAGACTTGATTTGGGGATTTATTTGCATGTCCATGTGCAGATTAGAGAAAGTGAAGAAGAGTGGGGCGTCCCTCATTCCTTCACGTTGTTTGGACAGCGGCAGTCAATGGTGGTGGCAGCCAGGTACGCCCCAATACATACTTATAGAGCAGGGGTCACTAACGCGGTGCTCGCGGGCACCAGGTCGCCCGTAAGGACCAGATGAGTAGCCCGCTGGCCTATTCTGAAAATAGCTCAAATAGCATCACTTACCAGTGAGCTGCCTCTATTTTTTAAATTTTATTTATTTACTCGCAAGCTGGTCTCGCTTTGCTCGACATTTTTTATTCTAAGAGAGACAAAACTCAAATAGAATTTGAAAATCCAAGAAAATATTTTAAAAACTTGGTCTTCAGTTGTTTGAATAAATTCATTAATTTTTTTACTTTGCTTCTTACAACTTTCAGAAAGACAATTTTAATCATAATAAGTTTGAAAAAATATTTCACAAATATTATTCGTCCAAAAACAGTAGCTAAAATAAAGAATTTAATTAAAATATATTTATTATTCTTTGCAATAAAAACAAAATATTTGAACATTTATGGTTAGTGCGTCTGCCTCACAATACGAAGTTCCTGCAGTCCTGGGTTCAAATCCAGGCTCGGGATCTTTCTGTGTGGAGTTTGCATGTTCTTCCTGTGAATGCGTGGGTTCCCTCCGGGTACTCCGGCTTCCTCCCACTTCCAAAAACATGCACCTGGGGATAGGTTGATTGGCAACACTAAATTGGCCCTAGTGTGTGAATGTTGTCTGTCTATCTGTGTTGGCCCTGCGAGGAGGTGGCGACTTGTCCAGGGTGTACCCTGCCTTCCGCCCGATTGTAGCTGAGATAGGCGCCAGCGCCCCCCGCGACCCCAAAAGGGAATAAGCGGTAGAAAATGGATGGATGGATGGATGGAATTTTAGAGAAAAAAATACAACCTTAAAAATGATTTTAGGATTTTTAAGCACATATACCTTTTTACCTTTTAAATTCCTTCTTCTTCTTTCCTGATAATTTAAATCAATGTTCAAGTATTCTTTTATTTTTTTTATTGTAAAGAATAATAAATACATTTTAATTTAATTCTTCATTTTAGCTTCTGTATTTTCGACAAAGAATATTTGTGAAATATTTCTTCAAACTTATTATGATTAAAAATCAAAAAAAGAATTCTGGGAAATTAGAAAATCTGTAGAATCAAATATCAATCTTATTTCAAAGTCCTTTGAATTTCTTTTAAAATTTTTGTTCTGGAAAATGTAGAAGAAATAATGATTTGTCTTTGTTAGAAATATAGCTTGGTCCAATTTGTGTATATATTCTAACAAAGTGCAGATTGAATTTTAACCTATTTAAAACATGTTATCAGAATTCTAAAATTAATATTAATCAGGAAAAATTACTAATGATGTTCCATAAATCATTTTTTTAATTTTTTCAAAAAGATTCAAATGAGCTAGTTTTTCTCTTCATTTTTTTCGGTTGAATTTTGAATCTTAAAGAGTCGAAATTGAAGATAAACTATTTTTCAAAATTTAATTTTCATTTTTTCCCGTGTTGTCTCCTTTTTTAAACCGTTCAATTAAGTGGTTTTTTCAACATTTATTCTCTACAAAAAACTCTCCGTGAAAGTAAAAAAAATGTACGACTGAATGACAGACAGAAATACCCATTTTTTATATACATAGATTTATATATTAATGGTAAATTGAGCAAATTGGCCTTTCTGGCAATTTATTTAAGTGTGTATCAAACTGGTCGCCCTTAATTAGTACCCAAGAAGTAGCTCTTGGTTTCAAAAAGGTTGGTGACCCCTGTTATAGAACCTTTAAAAAATGCAAACGGGACCTACACACCTAAGAGTTCAATTAACCCATTCTCCTCCCACTTATTCTGCCAAGCTGTGCAGCCGAGATGGAGCGGTGGCTGGAGGACATCAGGATGGCGATTGACCTTGCAGAGCAGACCAATGAGCCTGACATGGACCTGCTGTCTACCAGCCCCTCTGAGAACAGTAAGCTAAGTGATATCACTTTGTGGGACTAAAGCGGCAGGCTCGAAAAGGTTCTTTTCATTGTTTGATTTTTAAGTGCTAGTTTTCAGCACTCAGCACTCGACAAGCACCCATCATAGTTTGAACTTCAATTGTAATAATTAAACATACCGCAAAGTCTGGACCCATAGACAAAAATGTATATTTTATACAATTATTATTGTTTGATTTATTGTACAGTTGTTTTTGATTGTTTGTATACAATATAAACAAATAGAGGGACAGGTGGTAGAAAATGGATGGATGGAAGGATGGAATTTAATATAGTCTTTTAAAATTTGTATATTTGTTTTTAAATTTCTTGTATAGAAATATAATACATGTTGATACAGTATATATTTATATTTATATACACACAAATATTTTGATATAAATGAATGTACTTTTAAATTAAATGTTTACATTCTTATACAGTGTTTTTTGTATAGATATTATTCATTCAATTTTTTATATAGAAATATATAAGAATAAATATAATATCTTAATGATTTGAAATGTGGTTCGGGCATCTGGTCAGGATGCCACCCGAACGCCTCCCTAGGGAGGTGTTTAGGGCACGTCCAACCGGTAGGAGGCCACGGGGAAGACCCAGGACACGTTGGGAAGACTATGTCTCCCGGCTGGCCTGGGAACGCCTCGGGATCCCCCGGGAAGAGCTAGACAAAGTGGCTGGGGAGAGGGAAGTCTGGGTTTCCCTGCTTAGGCTGTTGCCCCCGCGACCCGACCTCGGATAAGCGGAAGATGATGGATGGATGGATGGATGGATGGATGGATTTGAAATGTAATATAAGAAATACATATGTATTATATTAATTTTAACACAGTGTATACATATGTTTTAATATGCAGAAATATTGTGATACAAATAAGTTGCACCTATATGTTTTTTGTATTTTTTAATATACAAAAAGATTTAGAAGTTTTCTTTTTAATTAATTAATTTTAATGCGTCATGGTTTTATTTTTTTATTGTTTTAAGTAATGTTTTCTTTCAAATTAAATTCATGAATTATCATACAGTAATATTTTAAATTATGTATACATGCTTTTATATATTTATTGTGATATACAAAAATAGGTTGTTACTTATAAATGCTATTGTAGTTATATTTTTTAAATGATTTATTTATAATCAGGTATATTCCTTTTTTTTCCCCAAATATAACGCGTGTATAATACTTTATATGTCTGGACTTTAAGGAGAGTATAATATAGATTTCCCCCTTTTCTTCTCACTATCATTTGCTACTGTTAGGGTGTGGAATGTGTCCACCTTCGGTGACCGTTGGTCTGACGTCATCATTGTCCTGCAGCTGAATCCCCAATGATCTTATCTCAAGAGTACTGCTTTTCAGTCACAACAAAATGAGTCTCTCTTCTTTTTTATTGTACTGAAACGGCTTTGATCGTTGCTTTTCTTGGTTTTTTGTTGTGCCTTAAAAGAGCAGCCTGAGCCATAAAGACACGTGATTATTTGTTTTCATTATCCTCATGTCTGACCTGCCCTTTGTCCCCCAGAGCTGCTGGAGGATATTGGGGCCGAGCACGAGTCAGAGGAGGAGCAGTGCGGCTCGCGTTCATCTCTGGAGCGCCAAGCTCAACGTGGTAACACCACAGTGCACGTCTGCTGGCATCGCAACACCAGCGTGTCCATGGTGGACTTCAGTATTGCAGTGGAGGTATTTGACTTTTGTCTCCTTGTGTGTTTTTAAATGTCTCACATGACACCAACTTTACCAGTCAGGGACCTGTAAGCCTCTAAAAACCTCTAACCGGTCCCTTTGTGACACCTGCTGATGCACAAAAGTACTGCAGTAGCCAAAATTGGCGTTAGACATACAACTACAAATGCATTGGGGTAGACGACCCCAAAGTATCTCACAGGACATCCTATAGCTGTTAAATGTACCATAAATTTCCATTGACTCCAAAGTTCCATTCCCTGGTTCGCTTTTCTTCCATAAAAATCAACAGCAGAAAACAATTGTTTTGATATTCTTCATGGTTGTGTTCTTAAAACATGTTCAAACCAATCAAATGCAGGCCGAGATATAATTAATAGTTATATAATATATTTGACTACATACAACTAGAGACCAATTCATACTATATAGGCCAATACATATTTTTGGGGGCTAAGTAAAATATAAAAGTGGATGATTAATTACTATTTCAAAAAATTCTAATTGAGTAATATATATATATATAGGGAATAAGCGGTAGAAAATGGATGGATGGATATATATATATATGCATATATATATGTATATATATATATATGTATATATATATATATATGTGTGTATATATGTGTGTGTATATATATATATATATATATATATATATATATATATGTGTATGTATATATATATGTGTATATATATATATATATACGTATGTACGTACATATATATGTGTGTATATATATATTTGTATATACATACACATATATATGTATATATATATATATATATATGTATGTATATATATATATATATATATATATATATATATATATATATGCGATGAGGTGGGGACTTGTCCAGGGTGTACTCCACCTTCCGCCCATTTGTAGCTGAGATAGGCACCAGTGCCCCCGCGATCCCAAAGGGAATAAGCGGTGGGAAATGGATGGATCTATATTTGTGTATGTATATATATATACATATATATATATATATGCATGTATGTATATATATATATGTATGTATGTATTTATGTATGCATGTATGTGTATATATATATGTATGTATGCATGTATGTATATATATATATGTATGTATGTATTTATGTATATATATAAAGATGTGCATATATATATTTATATATGTGTACATGTACGTGTGTATATATATATTTACAGTATACATATATACTGTACGTTTATATTTAAGTATATATATATATATATATATATATATTTTTTTTTTTTTTTACTGTCAAAGTTCATATTAATTGTATAACTGACTGTTATGTTTTCTTTTGTTTTAAAATTGCTTGATTTGTAACTTCATTTAAATGATTCTTGAATATTTATTTTACGTGAAAAGAAACTCTGGTCTTAAAACGTTTGAATTGTTTTTTTTCGCTGGGGTCTACGGTAATATTCTAATGCAGACAATATGATGTTTTTATATGCTGCAGGTTCAAAAAAGAACTTCAGGCACCGCTGGTTTAAACAATCAAATGATATCCATCGTAAACAGTGTATTAAAAACTCCAACCTTACATTAAATGATTGTTTTCAGTTGACAGCAATTATTTATGATACATGTAAATGTACAATCAAATGTGTTCTATAATAAGACATAAAACAAATTAAAGTGTACAAATCTATCTATGAGAAAAAAAAAAGAAATATTCAAACTGTGGATAGGTGGAAGGAATACTTCGAAGACCTCCTCAATCCCACCAACACGTCTTCCTATGAGGAAGCAGTGCCTGGGGTATCTGTGGTGGACTCTCCTATTTCTGGGGCTGAGTTTGCTGAGGTAGTTAAAAAGCTCCTCGGTGGCAAGGCCCCAGGGGTGGACGAGATCCGCCCGGAGTTCCTTAAGGCTCTGGATGCTGTGGGGCTGTCTTGGTTGACAAGACTTTGCAGCATCGCGTGGACATCGGGGGCGGTACCTCTGGATTGGCAGACCGGGGTGGTGGTTCCTCTCTTTAAGAAGGGGGACCGGAGGGTGTGTTCCAACTATCGTGGGATCACACTCCTCAGCCTTCCCGGTAAGGTTTATTCAGGTGTACTGGAGAGGAGGCTACGTCGGATAGTCGAACCTCGGATTCAGGAGGAACAGTGTGGTTTTCGTCCTGGTCGTGGAACTGTGGACCAGCTCTATACTCTCGGCAGGGTTCTTGAGGGTGCATGGGAGTTTGCCCAACCAGTCTACATGTGCTTTGTGGACTTGGAGAAGGCATTCGACCGTGTCCCTCGGGAAGTCCTGTGGGGAGTGCTCAGAGAGTATGGGGTATCGGACTGTCTTATTGTGGCGGTCCGCTCCCTGTACGATCAGTGTCAGAGCTTGGTCCGCATTGCCGGCAGTAAGTCGAACACATTTCCAGTGAGGGTTGGACTCCGCCAAGGCTGTCCTTTGTCACCGATTCTGTTCATAACTTTTATGGACAGAATTTCTAGGCGCAGTCAAGGCGTTGAGGGGTTCCGGTTTGGTAACCGCAGGATTAGGTCTCTGCTTTTTGCAGATGATGTGGTCCTGATGGCTTCATCTGACCGGGATCTTCAGCTCTCGCTGGATCGGTTCGCAGCCGAGTGTGAAGCGACTGGAATGAGAATCAGCACCTCCAAGTCCGAGTCCATGGTTCTCGCCCGGAAAAGGGAGGAGTGCCATCTACGGGTTGGGGAGGAGTTCAAGTACCTAGGAGTCTTGTTCACGAGTGAGGGAAGAGTGAGTGAGATCGACAGGCGGATCGGTGCGGCGTCTTCAGTAATGCGGACGTTGTACCGATCCGTTGTGGTGAAGAAGGAGCTGAGCCGGAAGGCAAAGCTCTCAATTTACCGGTCGATCTAGGTTCCCATCCTCACCTATGGTCATGAGCTTTGGGTCATGACCGAAAGGATAAGATCACGGGTACAAGCGGCCGAAATGAGTTTCCTCCACCGTGTGGCGGGGCTCTCCCTTAGAGATAGGGTGAGAAGCTCTGCCATCCGGGAGGGACTCAAAGTAAAGCCGCTGCTCCTTCACATCGAGAGGAGCCAGATGAGGTGGTTCGGGCATCTGGTCAGGATGCCACCCGAACGCCTCCCTAGGGAGGTGTTTAGGGCACGTCCAACCGGTAGGAGGCCACGGGGAAGACCCAGGACACGTTGGGAAGACTATGTCTCCCGGCTGGCCTGGGAACGCCTCGGGATCCCCCGGGAAGAGCTAGACGAAGTGGCTGGGGAGAGGGAAGTCTGGGTTTCCCTGCTTAGGCTGTTGCCCCCGCGACCCGACCTCGGATAAGCGGAAGACAATGGATGGATGGATGGATATTCAAACTAAGTTAACAAAGAATATCAAGTTAAATCTGTTTTACTTTTTTAACTATTTTATAAAACAAAATGGTCAGTCCTAATTTATTTTATATGGAAGCAAGACATCCTTTTTGCTTCATGTTGAGAGCTCAAGCACAAACATTGAATGTGACTTGCACACTTCCCTGGAATTACTTCCACTGGACTAAAACCTCACAGCCTTAATTTTGACATCGGGATACTGGGATTATTGCTATTTGATATTGTAGCTGAGATAGGCGCCAGCGCCCCCCGAGACCCCAAAAGGGAATAAGCGGTAGAAAATGGATGGATGGATGGATATGAAATACCGTGGCACACAATTTAGAAAACATCTTTATCAATGCTGCCCTTTTGCTTCTAGAACCAGCTGTCAGGAAACCTGCTGAGGAAGTTCAAGAACAGTAATGGCTGGCAGAAACTCTGGGTGGTCTTCACCAACTTCAGCCTCTTTTTCTACAAGTCCCACCAGGTTTGAGAATGCACACACATAGGATTCAAGTACTAAGCTCAAAACAGCGTGTGGAATCTATAAAATTGTGTGTACTGTTAATGGGCGTGTTGGAGGTGATCTACTAAGACTGCATGCACAATTGTTAAGTGCAAAAGTGGTCCAGACCGCCTTATTTAAATGAGGATTTTGCGTGCAGTACCAAGGAGACACTTATTTCCCGCCACATTCATGGCATCGTACGCTCCAGCGGTCCAACCTGTGTTGTTTGGTAATGTTGTGGAATATGCAACACACACACCAGCTTTTCTGGGGTGATATACTGTAGAAGTGCAATCTCGACAAAATAACCTACAAACCCTGTTTCCATATGAGTTTGGAAATTGTTTTAGATGTAAATATAAACGAAATACAATAATCTGCAAATAATTTTCAAACCATATTCAGTTGAATATGCTACAAAGACAACATATTTGATATTCAAACTGAAAACAATTTTTTTATTTTTTTTGCAAATCATTAACTTTAGAGTTTGATGCCAGCAACACGTGACAAAGAAGTTGGGAAAGTTGGCAATAAATACTGATAAAGTTGAGGAATGCTCTTCAAACACTTATTTAGAACATCCCACAGGTGTGCAGGCTAAATGGGAACAGGCGGGTGCCATGATTGGGTATAAAAATAGCTTCCTAAAAAATGATCAGTTTTTCACAAGAAAGGATGGGGCGAGGTACACCCCTTTGTCTACAACTGCGTGAGCAAATAGTCAAACAGTTCAAGAACAACGTTTCTCAAAGTGGAATTGCAAGAAATTTATGGATTTCAACATCTACGGTCCATAATATCATCAAAAGGTTCAGATAATCTGGAGAAATCAATCCACGTAACCGGCATGGCCGGAAACCAACATTGAATGGCCGTAACTTTCAATCCCTCAGACGGCACTGTATCAAAAACCAAAATCAATCTCTAAAGGATATCACCACATGGGCTCAGGAACACTTCAGAAAACCACTGTCACTAAATACAGTTTGTCGCTACATCTGTAAGTGCAAGTTAAAGCTCTACTATGCAAAGCAAAAGCCATTTATCAACAACATCCAGAAACGCCGTTGGCTGCTCTGGTCCCGAGATCATCTAAGATAGACTGATGCAAAGTGGATAAGTGTTCTGTGGTCTGACGAGTCCACATTTCAAATTGTCTTTGGAAATATTCGAGCATCGTGTCATCCGGACCAAAGGGGAAGCGAACCATCCAGACTGTTATCGACACAAAGTTCAAAGGCCAGCATCTGTGCTGGTATGGGGGTGCATTAGTGCCCAAGGCATGGGTAACTTACACATCTGTGAAGGAACCATTAATGCTGAAAGGTACATACAGGTTTTGGAACAACATATGCTGCCATCTAAGCGTCGTCTTTTTCATGGACGCCCCTGCTTATTTCAACAAGACAATGCCAAGCCACATTCAGCACGTGTTACAACAGCGTGGCTTCGTAAAAAAAGAGTGCGAGTACTTGTCTCCCATCGAAAATGTGTGGCGCATTATGAAGCGTAAAATACGGTAGCAGAGAGCCCGGACTGTTGAACGGCGTGGCGCAGTGGGGAGAGTGGCCGTGCGCAACCCGAGGGTCCCTGGTTCAATTCTCACCTAGTACCAACCTTGTCACGTCCGTTGTGTCTTGAGCAAGACACTTCACCCTTGCTCCTGATGGGTGCTGGTTGGCGCCTTGCATGGCAGCTCCCTCCATCAGTGTGTGAATGTGTGTGTGAATGGGTAAATGTGGAAGTAATGTCAAAGCGCTTTGAGTACCTTGAAGGTAGAAAAGCGCTATACAAGTACAACCCATTTATTTATTTATCATTTGAACGACTGAAGCGCTACATAAAACAAGAATGGGAAAGAATTCCACTTTCAAAGCTTCAACAATTAGTTTCCTCAGTTCCCAAAGGTTTATTGAGTGTTGTTGTGAAGTGAAGTGAATTATATTTATATAGCGCTTTTCTCTGGTGACTCAAAGCGCTTTTTTACATAGTGAAACCCAATATCTAAGTTACATTTAAACCAGTGCGGGTGGCACTGGGAACAGGTGAGTAAAGTGCCTTGCCCAAGGACACAACGGCAGTGACTAGGATGGCGGAAGCGGGGATCGAACCCGCAACCCTCAAGTTGCTGGCACGGCCGCTCTACCAACCGAGCTATACCGCCCGTTGTTAAAAGAAAAGGTGATGTAACACAGTGGTGAACATGCCCTTTCCCAACTACTTTGGCACGTCTTGAAGCCATGAAATTCTAAGTTAATTATTATTTGCAAAAAAAAAATAAAGTTTATGAGTTTGAACATCAAATATGTCTTTGTAGTGCATTCAATTGAATATGGGTTGAAAAGGATTTGCAAATCATTGTATTCCGTTTATATGTACATCTAACACAATTTCCCAACTAATATGGAAACAGGGTTTGTAAATTTGATGTATTTCCATATATGAAAAATTTGGAATTTGCACTATTCACGCTGACATGAAAAAAATCTTGATACAAGTTACATAAGGGCAAATAAATCAAAATGTAAAAAGATAACCCTGGATAAGGGTTAAACCTGAGGTTTCCCCCACAGGACGACTACCCTCTGGCCAGCCTTCCTTTGCTGGGCTACTCCGTCACCATCCCATCCGAGTGTGAAAACATCCACAAGGACTACGTCTTTAAACTCCACTTCAAGTCCCACGTCTACTACTTCAGATCGGAGAGCGAGTACACGTTCGAAAGGTGCGCAACTTTTTAGTGATACACTGTGGCAAGGGAAGCAATCATTGTCTGTGTTTCGCCAGGTGGATGGAGGTAATCCGCAGCGCCACCTGCTCGGCCAGCCGCACCCTGCCGAGCTCCAGGAAAGACCTTTATTGATGGAGATTGGCTTGGGTGAAGCTTCCCACCAAAGAGACTAAAAATAGACGCCAGATCATGACACTTTGCTGGTGTTTAGTTGAACACTATTTAATATGTGAATAGTCCAAACACACACACATGCAGGCCCCACTTTGCCTACTTTCTGCACCACTCCTTTGTATTCATGACATTTTTTCTTCTCCAGGCTAGATGATTCCCACATGTTGACACGTGCACACACAATTCCCGAACCTGACTGAACCACATGAATCGTTGGGTTTTTCCCATGCCTTAAGTTATTTCATACACACTAGAAGTATGAATGTCATGTTCATTTCACAGCCTTTATGATTTTTTTGGAACGGTTCCGGGGATTCAAACTAAATAAGTGGATTCATATCTTTTGAATTTCTATTGATGTTCCGGACTCAGCTTAGCGGAGCTGTTTCTCGGCTAATTGTTACAAGCATTCCCGTCATTGGTTAGCGTAGAAAAATACCACAGTAAAGATCCGCCCAGAACATCTGGTCTTACTCGCTGGCATTATTTTAAAGCTATAAAGATCGACATAACTAGCATGAAGGAAAAAAGTAAGTGTGAAGGACAGTGGATGATATTAAGAAATTTGTGACAGTCTCTCGCTGTCGTCGTGCGGGTTCAATGGACCACCCAGGAAGGATATGCTTTTGAGCAGGTTTGACTCCTTTATCTTTCAATAAAGCTTGGTTGCAGCTCGGATCGCTTTTCAGCTCCTTTCCTCCACTGCTCGTTTCCGGTCTGCTTTTCAGCTGCCGTCGTCGTCGTTCTCGTCTTGCGCTCAATGTTGCTCTCGCTTTTCTTGCGCTGCGGACTCTCCTCCTTCCTCCTCGATCGCTCCTCCTTTTCCCCGTTTTATACAGAGTCATGAGAGTTTTAACCTGAATTCGATTGTGGCTGCGTCGCTCCCGGCACGCCTTGCTCTCCGTTTCGCCGCATTCTCCGCCTCCTTGCCGCCATCTTGGGCAGGGCTGCAGCGTGCCCCGCCTCGCCGTCGGCCCGTCGGCTGCGCCTCTCCACAGTATTAAAGAAAGAAATCATCAAAATCATGACAGAGCGATTCGAGCGTATCACTGCTAATCTGCACCATACCGAAGCAGAATGAGTCAATAATGCCAGTCATCCATCCGTCCATTTTCTACCGGTTGTCCCTTTTTGGGGTCACGGGGGGCGGGGACTTTCACACTATTATGTTGGACCCACTCGACGTCCATTGCACCGGTCACCCGAGGTTTCTCATAGTGACGTCCGACTGGGTTGTGAGTTTTTCCTTGCTCTTATGTGGGCGCTGATCCGCGGATGTCGTTGCGGCTTATGCAGCCCTTTGAGACACTTGTGATTTAGGGCTATATAAATAAGCATTGATTGATTGACATTGATAAACCATCCATTCACTTTATACCGCTTGTCCCTTTTTGGCGTTGCGGGGGATTGCTGGAGCCTATCTCAGCTGCATTCAGGCGGTAGGCGCGGTACACCCTGGACAAGTCGCCAGCTCATCGCAGTGCCAACACAGACAGCATTCACAGTTACTAAGAGTGTTGAAATAATATCTAATTGGCAGGCATTTATCCATGAAAATATGGAAAAGCTGGTGGTGGTGTGCTTGGTGGAAAAATGGAAGGAGATACGGTAGAAGTCCGCTCTACAAGGTAAAAGTTGTACATGAGTATTACATTACTTCATAAAACTACTGGAGTTGTTTGTGACAGACTTCTCAAGCCGTGGTGCGGGTTCCAAGGACCGTCAAGGAAGGACATAGCGGCGGCACGTTTACACTTCCTTATTTTTCAATAGAGACTACTTTTCAGTTGCTCCGTCTGCCGCTCGCTCTTCCGCTTGCCTTTCCGCTTCGGGCGTCGTCGCCTCTCTCGCGCTCTCAGTCTCTCTCCCTGAGCGTCAGCTTCCCTCTGGCTCCTTCTTGTCTCTCTGCCTCTCCCTCTGACGTTCACTGCAGTTGCCCTATTATACAGTGCGAGAGGATTAATCAATTGTCCCCAGGTGCGCTATCCACGCATCTGATCTTGAATGCGGCATCGCTCCCGGCGCGCCCCGCCTCGCTGCTCGCTCACCTTCCACACCTCCTCGTCGCCATCTTGGGCCGGGCTACGGTGTGCCCTGCCTCGCTGTCGGACTGCCGGCTCCGCCTCTCTACATTTTTAGTGGTACATTCTCTTTTATTGATTTTATACTATATTCTTTTATATATATATATATATATATAAGGCATGTTACATATTAAAACTGTGCTATTTGGGCGGGACAATCCATCCATCTGTCCATCTTTTTCTGCTTATCTGCGGTCGGGTTGAATGGATTTCAATTCATTTAAATGGGAGACGTTTAGTTGAGATACAAGTGTTTTGAGGTAAGAGGTGCGCCACAGAACCGATAAAACTCGCGAGTTGAGGTACTACTGTAAATACGTGCACATGGTGGACTAACACGTGGACTGTTTGATGTGTGCTGCTAAACTGAGAAAGGACGGCGTTCTTTTTTTAGTTTTCCCCCTTCATAATGTCTTCTTTGAGGCAAACTCTTCTCCAAAGAAAAGTGAGGTGAAATGCCTAAAAATAGTTGTAAAAGGACCTTTCAAAATCCATCCATCCATCATCTTCCGCTTATCCGAGGTCGGGTCGCGGGGGCAACAGCCTAAGCAGGGAAACCCAGACTTCCCTCTCCCCAGCCACTTCGTCCAGCTCTTCCCGGGGATCCCGAGGCGTTCCCAGGCCAGCCGGGAGACATAGTCTTCCCAACGTGTCCTGGGTCTTCCCCGTGGCCTCCTACCGGTTGGACGTGCCCTAAACACCTCCCTAGGGAGGCGTTCGGGTGGCATCCTGACCAGATGCCCGAACCACCTCATCTGGCTCCTCTCGATGTGAAGGAGCAGCGGCTTTACTTTGAGTCCCTCCCGGATGGCAGAGCTTCTCACCCTATCTCTAAGGGAGAGCCCCGCCACACGGCGGAGGAAACTCATTTCGGCCGCTTGTACCCGTGATCTTATCCTTTCGGTCATGACCCAAAGCTCATGACCATAGGTGAGGATGGGAACGTAGATCGACCGGTAAATTGAGAGCTTTGCCTTCCGGCTCAGCTCCTTCTTCACCACAACGGATCTGTAGAACGTCCGCATTACTGAAGACGCCGCACCGATCCGCCTGTCGATCTCACGATCCACTCTTCCCCCACTCGTGAACAAGACTCCTAGGTATTTGAACTCCTCCACTTGTTTGTGAAAATACAATTCGCTGTCTTAGATCTTCCCTGACGTTCTCAGACTTTTCTCACCGAAAGTATTTATTGTTAAATACAATAAGTGTTGCCATAGAGCAGACCTGGGCAAATTAAGGCCCGGGGGCCACATGCTGAGCTTTTCAATCAGGCCCGCCGGACATTCCCCAAAAATGTTTTTTAGATCTTTAAGATGGAAAGTGTAGCTGCCATTATGATGTGCAGTGATGTTTTCTAATGACCGTAAGTCTTGAACTATACAAAGTATTTCAATGGTTAGAATCTGCGCTTATGGATGATATACCGGTGTGAAAGACTCGTGCCGTCTTGCGGGTTCCAAGGACCACCAAGGAAGGACATGGCTATGAGCAGGTGTAGACTTCTTTATTTTTCAATAGGCAAAGTCTTTTGCGTTTTGCTTTTCAGCCTTCCCCGTTGTCTGCGTCTGCCTCTCGCTTTCGCATTTTTCCGGGTTGCACGCGCTGCTGCTGCTTGAGTTGTCGTCTCTCCCTCTGGTTCATTCATCGTTTCTCCACCTCTCACACCGACGTTCACAGCTGCCGCCCTTTTACACAGTGCGAGAGGTTTCGTTAATCGTATCCAAGTGCGCGATCCATGCACCTGATCTCGATTGTGGCGTTGCTCCCGGCACGCCCCGCCTCGCCGCTCGCTCGCCATCCCCGCCTCCTCGCCGCCATCTTAGGCCGGGCTTTAGCATGCCCAGCTTCTCTGTTGGACCGTCGGCTCCGCCTCTCCACAACCGGTTACTATGGTGATATAATTAGTTACTATGGTAATGGAAGTCACAGCAGCTCAAACGAGGCACCGAGCAGTGTGGGTGGGGAGCGTTTCCACAGACGCGGAAGGAGATTTTTACCACAAAGTTCCAAAGCTTAGTGATATATCAGATATATCAGATTATAGGTGCATTTATTTTGTACCCTTCGCGTTCATATTTCACTGTTTGTTACATTTTTGTTGCGTTTCACTTGATTGTAAAATGTGTCGATCGAAAGGGGGTGTGACGTTCATATGTTGTCAATATTCAGTGTTTTATCCTTCATAGAAAAATGTAAAATTTTAAGTTTTTTAAGGCGGTCTGCCATAAAGTTATTTGCATTCAATCAGACATTATTGTGAGGTTTTGTGTTAGTGTTCATAAAAATAGATATACCGGCCCCCCAGACACATTTTTTTTTCTCTAAATGTGGCCCCCCGAGTCAAAATAATTGCCCAGGCCTGCTATAAAGACACTACCAGCTGCAGTCAATCATGATTACAAACAAGAAATGAATACTGCTTTCTTGTTTAAGATGTTTCATATATTTGAGGTTGTATCTATAATTGCAACAATGAGTAAATGAGGACAAAATCAAAATGAACATGGCATTTATGCCCGTTTTTTAAGTGCCTGTAAGGTAGAAATGTACATGATAGGTGTGTGCATGTCACCACACCCATGGTGTTTATTTTTTCAGCATGACAATCATATATGGTCTTGATCAATTTCATGCGATGCCACTTTCTAATAGAAAAATATCTTCTATTTTTTCTGCAACCTTTTGTACAAAACTTGGATACACTGTGAAAATGGTCTGCTTTGTTTCATTCTTTAACATTTATTTTTCTCCCCCCCACTGTGTGTCTTTGTACGGACAACGAGACTCCATGAGAGCTATTTCGTCTACAACCCTGAAACTTTTCATAATAAAGATGACAACATGTTGTTTGTAAAATTGTATTAGTCCAGAGCAGAGCATAAAAACAGCATAAAGTTCAACAGACATGATTTAGTTTAGTTAGTTTAGTCTTTGTTTGAAGGGACAAACACACATTTAAGCTCAAAGACAGATATGTTCTGTACCAGATTATAGCTAAATATCTAATTTCCATATGCAGTCCCTGGCTACCTAAATTAAAGGGATACAAAAATCATGCAATTAAATTATTACAATAAAATCATACCATATGATGTAATCAAATTAAGAAAAGTCATAAAATGCCCATTTATGGACTTAATATACAATACAACCACACCTCATTTACATCATCACAAAAAGACAATACATGCTCTGTCATCATTTGTAAAAATAACCATGATTATAACACACACACCTCACAATTTATAACAAAAATGCTGTCATGGATAAATATAATACACATTAAGTTGATCTGTCAAACAAAGTGGCCACCTTAGTGACCGTGTGAGCAGCTTTGATTGCTCCACGAGCCACTTTTTAACTTCAATTGTAAATCAAGAGTAATCTGTTAAACTTTTCAAGTTTGTTGTGAGGTCGTTCCATTCCTTTATGGCAGGGGTCTCAAACACGCGGCCCGCAAAACGTTATATTGCAGCCCGCACCTTAATATGGAAATTAGATGTTGGTGCGGCCCGCGAGTTTTATACAAACGGCGCGTTACAGCATTATACTTGAATACACTCGATTTTTTCCGGGAGACTACCAATTTCAGTGCCCCTCCATGGGTAATCATTCTCCCAAATTCCACTCAAATAACAATATCAAGGGGGCACCGTTGAGGCACTACCTTAAGCGTCATCTACTATGTGTACAAACAGCGTGCCAGCCCTGCCACATGTTGTATTTGGCTTCTGTAGACGCAGTAAGCGACATATAGTTGATCAACAGCCATACAGGTCACACTGAAAGTGGCTGTATAAGCAACTTTAACACTGTTACAAATATGCGCCACACAAAACAAGAATGACAAACACATTTTGGGAGAACATCCGCACCGTAACACAACATAACAAATACCCAGAATAAAATGCAGCCCTAACTCTTCTGGGCTACAATATACACCCCTGCTACCACCAACCCCACCCCCTATTGTAGCCCGGAAGAGTTAGGGCTGCATTGGATTCTGGGTATTTGTTCTGTTGTGTTTAGAAATCTCAAACACGTGGCCCGCGAAACGTTATATTGCAGCCCGCACCTTAATATGGAAATTAGATGATGGTGCGGGCCTCGAGTTTTATACAAACGGCGCGTTACAGCATCATACTTGAATACCCTCGATTTTTTCCGGGAGACTACCAATTTCAGTGCCCCTCCATGGGTAATCATTCTCCCAAATTCCACTCAAATAACAATATCAAGGGGGCACCGTTGAGGCACTACCTTAAGCGTCATCTTATTCTGTCAACTGACGGAATAAATAAAGTACTATCTATCTATCTATCCATCTACTATGTGTACAAAGAGCGTGCCAACCCTGCCACATGTTGTATTTGGCTTCTGTAGACGCAGTAAGCGACGTATAGTTGATCAACAGCCATACAGGTCACACTGAGAGTGGCCGTATAAACAACTTTAACACTGTTACAAATATGTGCCACACTGTGAAGCCACACCAAACAAGAATGACAAACACATTTTGGGAGAACATCCGCACCGTAACACAACATAAACACAATAGAACAAATACCCACAATCAAATGCAGCCCTAACTCTTCCGGGCTACAATATACACCCCCGCTACCACCAACCCCACCCCCTATTGTAGCCCGGAAGAGTTAGGGCTGCATTGGATTCTGGGTATTTGTTCTGTTGTGTTTAGAAATCTTTTCTTGCGGCCCAGCCTCACCCAGTTCCTGCATCCAGTGGCCCCCAGGTAAATTGAGTTTGAGATCCCTGCTTTATATGAAAAGGCTGAATGTGCAACAGATGTTTTACATCGGGATAAGCTACACTGTCCCCTGGTGGAGGCTCGTGTGTTTCTAGTTGTCACAGCAGATGTAAACTGGACAAAGTGCTTAAGTGGCGCTGGTGCAGTGTTATTTAGGATTCGATGGGCCATTCGTATTGATGCTAATCTTTGAATATTAGCTAAGTTTAACAATCTATATTTTTAGAGAACTAAACAGTGATGATGTTGTGGTTTTCAGTCAAGGATTTTGAGCAATTATTTGTGCAAAGTGTGATAAATGTGATTTGTATTATGTTTACTACATTTGGTCGCCTAAAACCGGGGTGTCTGAAAAGTATTTATAAAAGAAGAAAAAAAAATCAAAGGACGCGGGGGGCATTTTTTCCCCCAAAAAGGCTAAACCAATAGAGTACATATGTGTAACGGATACATGATATAAAGTTAACCTATTATTGTTGCAAATATTAGTATATTTTTTTAAGACTTATCATCAAACTTTGGACATCCTTGTCCTGATGACACCAAGGCAAAAAATGTGGTCAGCACTGATTAAAATATGTAATATTTATTAGGGATATTAGTCCAATACACGCAGTTTACCTCTAAATGTCCTCCAATAAACACCCAATGTCGGTCTTTTCTTGTATTTTAGTCAAGTAGTTAAACACGGTAGCTTTTAGGCTACTAGCAGCTACACAACAGCTAAGCACATAATAGCACACAAGCTAGACCTATGTAATCGATGTCCGTAAATTACAAAAATATTGCAGTCTAAAACACAACATTTGTCAATATAAGCCAGTCCCAAATTACAAATACAAAGTATCCAGGGCAGAAGTGTATTAGAAACCATCAAGTAAGTTACTTACTGCATCTTGAGCTTAATTTAATGAAGTGTTGTGACAAAAACTAATAATTCCAATTCAAAAACATATATCTGTCATGAGGTTCATGGTTTTTATAGCTACCAGGGATGTAGCGATATGAACGTTTAGATAATTATGACCAAAATTATCACAGTTCTCCTTATTGCTTTATTGATGAATGTACTCAAAAAGTGCTTATACTCCCTAAAAGCTTTGGATTTTTTGAAGTAACTAAAAAATAAACAATCTATAAGAAAGCCCACTATTTTGCATGTTTTGTCTATCTTATACTTTGCCAATAGGAGTGTTTTGGAGGCCTTCTACTCTGTTCCGCTGTCCTTGAACGCACCATCAAAACACCTCCGTGTCACATTCCTCCGAGTATATATTTTTTTGTTACCACTGATAGTCACACACACACTAGGTGGGGTGAAATTTACATCTGCATTTGATCCATCCCTTTGTACTCCCTCCTGTGAGGTGAGCGGAGCAGTAAGCAGCAGCGGTGGCCGCGCTCGCGAATCATTATCGACCACAGCTCGCAGGTTCAATGGCACAATTGAATATCTTAGTTGCTCAGACAGTAATGTGTTTATACAAGTTTAGTTTTGTGTATGTCATTGCATCCCAACTAGCTATCATTTATCACTGAGTATTTTCCACTTGATCAAGCATTTTCTGACAATACGGTATATAGTTGGGAAATTGTGTTAGATGTAAATATAAACAAAATACAATGATTTGCAAATCCTTTTCAACCCATATTAAATTGAATGCACTACAAAGACAACATATTTGATGTTCAAACTCATAAACTTTATTTTTTTCCCCAAATAATTAACTTAGAATTTCATGGCTGCAACACGCGCCAAAGTAGTTGGGAAAGGGCATGTTCACCACTGTGTTACATCACCTTTCCTTTAATCAACACTCAATAAACATTTGAGAATTGAGAAAAAGTGGAATTCTTTCTCATTCTTGTTTTATGTAGCGCTTCAGTCGTTCATCAGTCCGGGGTCTCCGCTGTCGTATTTTACGCTTCATAATGCGCCACACATTTTCGATGGGAGAAAGGTCTGGACTGCAGGCCGGCCAGGAAAGTACCCGCACTCTTTTACTACAAAGCCACGCTGTTGTAACACGTGGTTTGGCCTTGTCTTGCTGAAATAAGCAGGGGCGTCCATGATAACGTCGCTTGGATGACAACATATGTTGCTCCAAAACATGTATTTACCTTTCAGCATTAATGATGCCTTCACAGATGTGTAAGTTACCCATGCCTTGGGCACTAATACACCCCCATACCATCACAGATGCTGGCTTTTGAACTTTGCATCTATAACAATTTGGATGGTTATTTTCCTCTTTGTTCCGTAGGACACCACGTCCACAGTTTCCAAATATAATTTGAAATGTGGACTCGTCAGACAACAGAACACTTTTCCACTTTGCATCAGTCCATCTTAGATGAGCTCGGGCCCAGCGAAGCCGGCAGTGTTTCTGGGTGCTGTTGAAAAATGGGTTTGGCTTTGCATAGTAGATGTAGCGACCAACTGTAGTTACTGACGGTGGTTTTATGAAGTGTTCCTGAGCCCATGTGGTGATATCCATTACACACTGATTTCGGTTTTTGATGCAGTACCGCCTGAGGGATCAAAAGTCCGTAATATCATAGCTTACGTGCAGTGATTTCTCCAGATTCTCTGAACCTTTTGATGATTTTACGGACCGTAGATGGTGAAATCCCTAAATTCCTTGCAGTAGCCCGTTGAGAAATGTTGTTCTAAAACTGTTTAACAATTTGCTTACAAATTAGTGACCCTCGCCTCATCCTTGTGAATTACTTAGCATTTCATGGAAGCTGCTTTTATACCCATTCATGGCACCCACCTGTTCCCAATTAGCCTGCACACCTGTGGGATGTTCCAAATAAGTGTTTGATGAGCATTCCTCAACTTTATCAGTATTTATTGCTACCTTTCCCAACTTCTTTGTCACGTGTTGCTGGCACAAATTCTAAAGTTAATGATTTGCAAAAAAAAAATGTTTATCAGTTTGAACATCAAATATGTTGTCTTCGTAGCATATTCAACTGAATATGGGTTGAAAATGATTTGCAAATCATTGCATTCTGTTTATATTTTACATCTAACACATTTTCCCAACTCATATGGAAACGGGGTTTGTAATACAAGTATGCACTGTGATTCCTGCTGATATCGGGTTAATATAATAATTAGCCAATATTTAAGGCTCCTATATTGGAATCGAAAAAGTTTTTTTCGGGACACTCCTAATATTTATGCAAACTTACTCCAGCTTTCTGCAGTAGGTGACAAATCAAAATTATTAAATTAGTCTTATCAACATTTAAGCATTTTGCTCATTTTTGTCTCGTTGTAATGTACTGTCTGAGTATTTTATTATAGGAACAAGCCGGACTTTGCACATCTACAATAAAATGTTCATGCTTATCAGCAAATACAATGCTAACCTATCAAATTAGTGTTTATCGGTTGTTTGTTCACTTAAACAGTCTGCAGCAGTGATTCTCAAATGGTGTTACATCTAGTGCACAGGTATCAAAATCAAAGCCCGGGGGCCAGATCTGGCCCGCAAACACCTGGAAATGATGTGTCAATAAAGTACTTTAATATTTTCCCACTAAATAGAACTGATTTTTTTTCATTTTGACAGAAAAAATATATTTTTACTGCTTGAAATTGCATACCTTTTAATTTTAAATAGTATCCAATATTGCAACAAATATTAAAGTATATTATCACACTTTAAAAACATGTTTTTTTCTCAATAAAAATACTTAACTTTACAGCAAGCTACCCATCAAATTAATACAAATGACAATACATTTTACGTTGTTCTTTACAGAAGTGGTTCTCAACCTTTTTTCAGTGATGTACCCCCTGTGAACATTTTTTTTAAGTCAAGTACCCCCTAATCAGACCAAAGCATTTTTGGTTGAAAAAAAGAGATAAAGAAGTAAAATACAGCACTATGTCATCAGATTCTGATTTATTAAATTGTATGAAATTTTGCTCATTTTGTATTTGAACTATTTGGAAAAAAAGATATAAAAATAACTAAAAACTTGTTGAAAAATTAACAAGAGATTCGGTTACAAATAAAGATTTCTACTCATAGAAGTAATCATCAACTTAAAGTGCCCTCTTTGGGGATTGTAATAGAGATCCATCTGGATTCATGAACTTCATTCTCAACATTTCTTCACAAAAAAAGAAATCTTTAACATCAATATTTATGGAACATGTCCACAAAAAAATCTAGCTATCAACACTGAATATTGCATTGTTGTATTTCTTTTCACAGTTGATTAACTTACATTCATATTTTGTTGAAGTATTATTCAATAAATATATTTAGAAAGGATTTTTGACTTGCTATTTTTAGAATTAAAAAAAAAAAATCTCAAGTACCCTCATTTGAGAACCACTGCTTTACAGCATATTACTGTAAATTGAAACAAACTACTACTGTTTTTTGCGTTAAAATTCTGCTGACCGAGCTTGCCAGGTTTTTGACATTGTTTTTTTTTCACTGCAAAAAAAACAACTGTTGTTTTTAACGGTGTATTATTGTAAATAGAAAGACGGTACATTTGTTTTTACGGTAGAAAAACTGGCAGCTATAAATTGCCAGAATAACATTTTTTTTTTACTGTTTTTGCATGAACCATATAATGTTGTAAAAAACAATGTAACTTTAACAGTAAAAGTCTTGAAACTAAGCTGCCAACTTTTTCCGTAAAAATCCCAAATGATGTTACATCAAGTGCACAGGTGTCAAACTCAAGGCCCGGGGGCCAGATTTGGCCCGCGACATCATTCTATCTTACCCGCAAACACCTGGAAATGACGTGTCAATAAAAAACTTTGATATTTTCACACTAAATATAATAGATTTTTTTTCATTTTGATAGAAAAATATGTTTACTGCTTGAAATTGCATACCTTTTAAACTTAAATAGTATCCAATATTGCAACAAATATTACAGTATATATCACCCTTTCAAAACATGTTTTTGTTGAAATAAAATACTTAAATTTACAGCAAAATACCCATCAAATTAATACAAATGACAATACATTTTACGTTGTTCTTTACAGCATATTACTGTAAATTGAAAAAAACTAGTACTGTTTTTTGCGTTAAAATTCTGCTGACTGAGCTGCCAGTTTTTGACAGTTGTTTTTTTTTCACTGCAGGCCAAAAAAAAACCAGTGGTTGTTTTTAACAGTCTATTATTGTAAATAGAAAGACGGCACATTTGTTATTACGGTAGAAAAACTGGCAGCTGAGTTGCCAGAAAAAACAAATGTGTACTGTTTTTCCTTTAACAATATAATGTTGGAAAAAACAGTGTAACTTTAACAGTAAAAGTCTGGAAATGACGTGTCAATAAAAAACTTTGATATTTTCACACTAAATATAATTGATTTTTTTTCATTTTGATAGAAAAAATATGTGTACTGCTTGAAATTGCATACCTTTTAAACTTAAATAGTATCCAATATTGCAACAAATATTACAGTATATATCACCCTTTCAAAACATGTTTTTGTTTAAATAAAATACTTAAATTTACAGCAAAATACCCATCAAATTAGTACAAATGACAATACATTTTACATTGTTCTTTACAGCATATTTCTGTAAATTGAAAAAAAAAACTACTGTATTTTGCGTTGAAATTCTGCTGAGCTGCCAGTTTTTGACATTGTTTTTTTTCACTGCAGGCCAAAAAAAAAACCCAGTTGTTTTTAACGGTGAATTATTGTAAATAGAAAGACGGTACATTTGTTTTTACGGTAGAAAAACTGGCAGCTGGGTAGCCAGAATAATAATTAAAAAAAAAACGTGTACTGTTTTTCCATTAACAATATAATGTAAAAACAAATGTAACTTTAACAGTAAAAGTCTGGCAATTAAAGGCCTACTGATAGTTTATATATCAATGATGAAATATTAACATTGCAACACATGCCAATACGGCCTTTTAAATTTAATAAATTGCAATTTTAAATTTCCTGCGAAGTATCCTGTTGAAAACGTCGGTATGTTGGTGCGTGCTTGTGACGTCTCGGATTGTAGCGGACATTTTTTTTTCAGCCCGATCCAAGCTATAAGTAGTTTGCTTTAATCGCATAATTACACAGTATTCTGGACATGTGTTGCTGAATCTTTTGCAATTTGTTCAATTAATAATGGAGACGTCAAAGAAGAAAGATGTAGGTGGGATGCAGCTGTCTTCAGCAACACAAACACAGCCGGTGTTTCCTTGTTTACATTCCCCAAGATGAAGCTTTACTATGGAACAGAGCAGTCAAGCGAACATAGTTCCCGACCACATGTCAACCGGCAGGTTTCGGTGAGAAAATTGTGTTAATAAGTCGGCTCTTACCTTAGACATGAGCGGAGCTTGTGTCTTTTTGCAGCTGCGGACTCTCTTACCTCCTCCCACCGGAGACACTGGCGGTCACCACACCCCTCCGACTTTCAGGGACCATATAATCTCACTAAAACACTAGTAACACAACAAGCAGATAAGGGATTTTCCAGAATTATCCTAGTAAATGTGTCTAATAACATCTGAATCGCTCCCACTGCCCGCGCTTTTTTTTTCTTTTTTTTTTTTTCTAGTCCTTCACTCTCACTATCCTCATCCACGAATCTTTCATCCTCGCTCAAATTAATGGGGAAATCGTCGCTTTCTCGGTCCTAATCCCTCTCGCTGCTGTTGGCTATGATTGTAAACAATGTGAGGATGTGAGGAGGTCCACAACCCGTGACGTCACGCGCACATCGTCTGCTACTTCCGGTACAGGCAAGGCTTTTTTATTAGCGACCAAAAGTTGCGAACTTTATCATCGATGTTCTCTACTAAATCCTTTCAGCAAAAATATGGCAATATCGCAATATGATCAAGTATGACACATAGAAGGGACCTGCTATCCCCGTTTAAATAAGAAAATCTCATTTCAGTAGGCCTTTAAGCTGCCAGCTATTTCCATAAAAAACAAAACAGCGGTACTGTTTTTATATTTACCATAAAGTGTTGTAAAAAACAACAACAAAAAAACACTTTTACAGTACAATTCTGGAAATGTCAAGTTTTTACTGTAAAATCAACTGTCTATTTAAAACAATTTATATCATTAATAATGAAATCCAGATGCAAATTCATCATGTGAAAACCAGTTTGACATCCCTGATTTAGTGGTACCCCAAAAAATTACTCAATCAAATATTCTAACATTGTTACTGTAGAAACTGTTATAATACAGTGGCTAAATATACAGTATTAAATACCGTATTTCCTTGAATTGCCGCAGGGCATATAGTATGTGCCTGCCTTGAATAACTGCTGGGTCAAACTCGCTTCGCAAAATAATTAGCGCATACTTAGTATTACCGCCTGGTCAAACTCGTGACGTCACGAGTGACACTTCCCCTGTCATCATTTTCATAATGGAGGAGGCTGATTTCAATACCGGTAATTTGAAATCGCATAAAGGGAAGAAGATTAAGAGCTATTCAGTAGGATTTAAGGTCCAAGCTTACATCAAACTCAATTTTTTACTGCATGCCTTTGTTAAGTGCCGGAGTGAGAAGAGGTTTTAAAATAATTAGCGCATGCTTACTTTTAGTGCATGCCTTTGGTAAGTGCCGGAGTGAGAAGAGGTTTTAAAATAATTAGCACATACCGGTAATTTGAAATTGCATAAAGGGAAGAAGATTAAGAGCTATTCAGTAGGATTTAAGGTCCAAGCTTACACCACACTCAATTTTTTACTGCATGCCTTTGGTAAGTGCCGGAGTGAGAAGAGGTTTTAAAATAATTAGCGCATACCGGTAATTTGAAATCGCATAAAGGGAAGAAGATTAAGAGCTATTCAGTAGGATTTAAGGTCCAAGCTTGCATCACACTCAAATTTTTACTGCATGCCTTTGGTATGTGCCGGAATGAGAAGAGGTTTTAAAAAAATTTGCGCATACCGGTAATTTGAAATCGCATAAAGGGGAGAAGATTAAGAGCTATTCAGTAGGATTTAAGGTCCAAGCTTACATCACACTCAAATTTTTACTGCATGCCTTTGGTATGTGCCGGAGTGAGAAGAGGTTTTAAAATAATTAGCGCAAACCGCTAATTTGAAATCGCATAAAGGGAAGAAGATTAAGAGCTATTCAGTAGGATTTAAGGTCCAAGCTTACATCACACTCAAATTTTTACTGCATGCCTTTGGTATGTGCCGGAATGAGAAGAGGTTTTAAAAAAATTTGCGCATACCGGTAATTTGAAATCGCATAAAGGGGAGAAGATTAAGAGCTATTCAGTAGGATTTAAGGTCCAAGCTTACACCACACTCAAATTTTTACTGCATGCCTTTGGTAAGTGCCGGAGTGAGAAGAGGTTTTAAAATAATTAGCGCATGCTTACTTTTACCACATGCCTTTGGTAAGTGCCGGAGTGAGAAGAGGCTTTAAAATAATTAGCGCAAACCACTAATTTGAAATCGCATAAAGGGAAGAAGATTAAGAGCTATTCAGTAGGATTTAAGGTCCAAGCTTACACCACACTCAATTTTTTACTGCATGCCTTTGGTAAGTGCCGGAATGAGAAGAGGTTTTTAAAATAATTAGCACATACCGGTAATTTGAAATTGCATACAGGGAAGAAGATTAAGAGCTATTCAGTAGGATTCAAGGTCCAAGCTTACATCACACTCAAATTTTTACTGCATGCCTTTGGTAAGTGCCGGAGTGAGAAGAGGTTTTAAAATAATTAGCGCATGCTTACTTTTAGTGCATGCCTTTGGTAAGTGCCAGAGTGAGAAGAGGTTTTAAAATAATTAGCACATACCGGTAATTTGAAATCGCATAAAGGGAAGAAGATTAAGAGCTATTCAGTAGGATTTAAGGTCCAAGCTTACACCACACTCAAATTTTTACTGCATTCCTTTGGTAAATGCCGGAGTGAGAAAAGGTTTTAAAATAATTAGCGCATACCGGTAATTTGAGATCGCATAAAGGAAAGAAGATTAAGAGCTATTCAGTAGGATTTAAGGTCCAAGCTTACATCACATTCAATTTTTTACTGCATGCCTCTGGTAAGTGCTGGAGTGAGAAGAGGTTTTAAAATAATTAGCGCATGCTTACTTTTACCACATGCCTTTGGTAAGTGCCGGAGTGAGAAGAGGTTTTAAAAATAATTAGCGCATACCGGTAATTTGAAATCGCATAAAGGGAAGAAGATTAAGAGCTATTCAGTAGGATTTAAGGTCCAAGCTTACACCACACTCAAATATTTACTGCATGCCTTTGGTAAGTGCCGGAGTGAGAAGAGGTTTTAAAATAATTAGCACATACCGGTAATTTGAAATTGCATAAAGGGAAGAAGATTAAGAGCTATTCAGTAGGATTTAAGGTCCCAGCTTACATCACACTCAAATTTTTAATGCATGCCTTTGGTAAGTGCCGGAGTGAGAAGAGGTTTTATAATAATTAGCGCATGCTTACTTTTACCACATGCCTTTGGTAAGCGCATGAGTGAGAAGAGGTTTTAAATTAATTAGCGCCCCGGCGGCAATTCAAGGAAATACGATATACTTAATTATTTAGGTGCTGCTCATTGTGGTGGCACTTGGAGAGCCAAGCACCAGTCGTCCATGACTTAAGTGCGACGATTTTTGTAGACGAGCCCATGACGGCCATGGCAGTCGTAGTTGTCATGGTGATGCAGCGAGGGCCAGTCCGGCTGATAGGTGGTGGTGCTGTACACAAAAGCCTGCGTGATGCTGCCCGGCGCCCACATCTCCTTGTCGTCCGCCCGGCCCAGCCATTCCTCCACCGCCAGCGTGACCTGACTTCGCTGATACATGGCGGGCGTGTCTTCGAAGTCGTCCAGGAAGGTCAGAAACGGCTCGTCCACTTTGTAGATCTCGCCGTGAACCCTGTGACCCTGACCTGGGATGTTGAGGAGGAAAGGGATGTTGTACTCCGTGGCGATCACTAGGGGGAACTTCTGAGTGGTGACGGCTGAGGCCAGCAACTGCGCATGTCCAATGCCTTTGTTAGTCATGTGACGGTGGTTAGGCTGTCCCCTCTTTAAGGTGCCGTAGACGAAGACATGCGTCATGATGATGCAAGAAGGGGAAACTTTCTGCAAGGACGAAAAATACACGCGGAGCAAACGTTCTTCATGTATTCTTTAACTTCGGCAACCTGAAGTGTTTTAAGTGAGACAATTAGCTTAATGAGACACACAAAGTACTGCTTACCTGAAGTGAATGGAAAAAATGTTGGCTCGTCTTGCCGACTGCAGAGGACAGCATGCGCATGCGCAGTACAACACGGGCTAAACCTGCACGTAGGGTAGGGCGATACGGATATTGGTATCAATTCGATACCGAGGCCATAGACCACAATTGCTGATAGTGATAACACTTTTTATAAAGGTACTTGAGTAATTAATTTTTTCATTTGTTGATTGTTATTATAATGTAGATAAAACGCAATATGTATTTATATATATATAGATAAATATATGCTTTTATATTTATTTATATACCGTATTTCCTTGAATTGCACTAAATCATTTAAAACCTTCTCACTCCTGCACTTGCCAAAGGCATGCAGTAAAAGTAAGCATGCGCTAATTATTGTAAAACCTCTTCTCACTCTGGCACTTACCAAAGGTATGCAGTCAAAATTTGAGTGTGGTGTAAGCTTGGACCTTAAATCCTAATGAATAGCTTGTAATCTTCTTCCCTTTATGCGATTTCAAATTACCGGTATTGAAATCAGCCTCCACCATTTTGAAAATGATGACAGGGGAAGTGTCACTCGTGACGTCACGAGTTTGACCAGGCGGTGATACTAAGCATGCTCTAATTATTTTGAGAAGCGACTTTTATGTGTGTATGGGGTATGTGTTGGGTTGCTGTTCTTGGAAGTGGGTGGGAAAAAAAAGGGGAAAATGTGTTTACTGTTTTATTGTACATTGTAATACCTGTCAAATTCAATAAAAACATTTAGTAAAAAGAAAACAACTTAAAACTGATACAAAAAGTGGTTCTCAGAATGTTTAGTATACTTTGATATTTCATAAATATATAATTTTTAAAATGATTGGTAAGCACTAATAAAGTTTTATTGTACATTGTAATACCTGTCAAATTCAATAAAAACATTTATTTAAAAAAACAACAACTTAAAACTGATACAAAAAGTGGTTTTCAGAATGTTTAGTATACTTTGATATTTCATAAATATATCATTTTTTAAATGATTGGTAAGCACTAATACTGTTTTATTGTACATTGTAATACCTGTCAAATTCAATAAAAACATTTATTAAAAAAAAACAACTTAAAACTTATACAAAATGTGGTTCTCAGAATATTTAGTATACTTTCATATTTCAAAAATATATCATTTTAAAAATGATTGGTAAGCACTAATGCTGTTTTATTGTACTTTGTAATACCTGTCAAATTCAATAAAAACATTTATTTAAAAAACAACAACTTAAAACTGATACAAAAAGTGATTCTCAGAATGTTTAGTATACTTTGATATTTCATACATATATTATTTTTAAAATGATTGGTAAGCACTAATACTGTTTTATTGTACATTGTAATACCTGTCAAATTCAATAAAAACATTTATTTAAAAAAACAACTTAAAACTGATACAAAAAGTGGTTTTCAGAATGTTTAGTATACTTTGATATTTCATAAATATATCATTTTTAAAGTCATTGGTAAGGACTAATACTGTTTTATTGTACATTGTAATACCTGTCAAATTCAATAAAAACATGTATTTAAAAAAAACAACTTAAAACTGATACAAAAAGTGGTTTTCAGAATGTTTAGTATACTTTGATATTTCATAAATATATCATTTTTAAATGATTGGTAAGCACTAATACTGTTTTATTGTACATTGTAATACCTGTCAAATTCAATAAAAACATTTATTTAAAAAACAACTTAAAACTGATACAAAATGTGGTTCTCAGAATGTTTAGTATACTTTGATATTTCATAAATATATCATTTTTAAAATGATTGGTAAGCACTAATACTGTTTTATTGTCCATTGTAATACCTGTCAAATTCAATAAAAACATATATTTAAAAAAACAACTTAAAACTGATACAAAAAGTGGTTTTCAGAATGTTTAGTATACTTTGATATTTCATAAATATATCATTTTTTAAATGATTGGTAAGCACTAATACTGTTTTATTGTACATTGTAATACCTGTCAAATTCAATAAAAACATGTATTTAAAAAAAAACAACTTAAAACTGATACAAAAAGTGGTTTTCAGAATGTTTAGTATACTTTGATATTTCATAAATATATCATTTTTTAAATGATTGGTAAGCACTAATACTGTTTTATTGTACATTGTAATACCTGTCAAATTCAATAAAAACATTTATTAAAAAAAAACAAACTTAAAACTGATACAAAAAGTGGTTCTCAGAATGTTTAGTATATTTTCTTATTTCATACATATATCATTTTTAAAATGATTGGTAAGCACTAATACTGTTTTATTGTACATTGTAATACCTGTCAAATTCAATAAAAACATTTATTAAAAAAAACAAGAACTTAAAACTGATACAAGAAGCGGTTCTCAGAATGTTTAGTATACTTTGATATTTCAATATCATTTTTAAAATGATTGGTAAGCACTAATGCTGTTTTATTGTACTTTGTAATACCTGTCAAATTCAATAAAAACATTTATTTAAAAAACAACAACTTAAAACTGATACAAAAAGTGGTTCTCAGAATGTTTAGTATACTTTGATAGTTCATACATATATCATTTTTAAAATGATTGGTAAGCACTAATACTGTTTTATTGTACATTGTATTACCTGTCAAATTCAATAAAAACATTTATTTTATAAAAACTACTTAAAACTGATACAAAAAGTGGTTCTCAGAATGTTTGGTATACTTTGATATTTCATAAATATATCCATCCATCCATTTTCTACCGCTTATTCCCTTTCGGGGTCGCGGGGGGTGCTGGCGCCTATCTAAGCTACAATCGGGCAGAAGGCGGGGTACACCCTGGACAAGTCGTAAATATATCATTTTTTTAAATGATTGGTAAGCACTAATACTGTTTTATTGTACATTGTAATACCTGTCAAATTCAATAAAAACATTTATTTAAAAAAAACAACTTAAAACTGATACAAAAAGTGGTTTTCAGAATGTTTAGTATACTTTGATATTTCATAAATATATAATTTTTTAAATGATTGGTAAGCACTAATACTGTTTTATTGTACATTGTAATACCTGACAAATTCAATAAAAACATTTATTTAAAAAAAAACAACTTAAAACTGATACAAAAAGTTGTTCTCAGAATGTTTAGTATATTTTCTTATTTCATACATATATCATTTTTAAAATGATTTTTAAGCACTAATACTGTTTTATTGTACATTGTAATACCTGTCAAATTCAATAAAAACATTTATTAAAAAAAACAAGAACTTAAAACTGATACAAAAAGCGGTTCTCAGAATGTTTAGTATACTTTGATATTTCAACATCATTTTTAAAATGATTGGTAAGCACTAATGCTGTTTTATTGTACTTTGTAATACCTGACAAATTCAATAAAAACATTTATTTAAAAAACAACAACTTAAAACTGATACAAAAAGTGGTTCTCAGAATGTTTAGTATACTTTGATATTTCATAAATATATCATTTTTAAAATGATTGGTAAGCACTAATACTGTTTTATTGTCCATTGTAATACCTGTCAAATTCAATAAAAACATTTATTTTATAAAAACTACTTAAAACTGATACAAAAAGTGGTTCTCAGAATGTTTGGTATACTTTGATATTTCATAAATATATCCATCCATCCATTTTCTACCGCTTATTCCCGAAAGGGAATAAGCGCCTATCTCAGCTACAATCGGGCGGAAGGCGGGGTACACCCTGGACAAGTCGTAAATATATCATTTTTTTTAAATGATTGGTAAGCACTAATACTGTTTTATTGTACATTGTAATACCTGTCAAATTCAATAAAAACATTTATTTAAAAAATAAACTTAAAACTGATACAAAAAGTGGTTCTCAGAATGTTTAGTATACTTTGATATTTCATAAATATATCATTTTTAAAATACTGTTTTATTGTACATTGTAATACCTGTTAAACTCAATAAAAACATTTATTTAAAAAAACAACTTAAAACTGATACAAAATGTGGTTCTCAGAATGTTTAGTATACTTTGATATTTCATAAATATATCATTTTTAAAATGATTGGTAAGCACTAATACTGTTTTATTGTACATTGTAATACCTGTCAAATTCAATAAAAACATTTATTTTATAAAAACTACTTAAAACTGATACAAAAAGTGGTTCTCAGAATGTTTGGTATACTTTGATATTTCATAAATATATCCATCCATCCATTTTCTACCGCTTATTCCCTTTCGGGGTCGCGGGGGGTGCTGGCGCCTATCTCAGCTACAATCGGGCGGAAGGCGGTGTACACCCTGGACAAGTCGTAAATATATCATTTTTTTAAAATGATTGGTAAGCACTAATACTGTTTTATTGTACATTGTAATACCTGTCAAATTCAATAAAAACATTTATTTAAAAAATAAACTTAAAACTGATACAAAATGTGGTTCTCAGATTGTTTAGTATACTTTGATATTTCATAAATATATCATTTTTAAAGTCATTGGTAAGGACTAATACTGTTTTATTGTACATTGTAATACCTGTCAAATTCAATAAAAACATGTATTTAAAAAAAACAACTTAAAACTGATACAAAAAGTGGTTTTCAGAATGTTTAGTATACTTTGATATTTCATAAATATATCATTTTTAAATGATTGGTAAGCACTAATACTGTTTTCTTGTACATTGTAATACCTGTCAAATTCAATAAAAACATTTATTTAAAAAACAACTTAAAACTGATACAAAATGTGGTTCTCAGAATGTTTAGTATACTTTGATATTTCATAAATATATCATTTTTAAAATGATTGGTAAGCACTAATACTGTTTTATTGTACATTGTAATACCTGTCAAATTCAATAAAAACATTTATTTTATAAAAACTACTTAAAACTGATACAAAAAGTGGTTCTCAGAATGTTTAGTATATTTTGATATTTCATAAATATATCATTTTTAAAATGATTGGTAAGCACTAATCTTCCAAAACTGTTAACAGGTCAAATGCAGGAGCGCTCGATTTGCTACAGTATAGTCACCTCTCAGCGGCATGTGTGAAAATCATGTGTATCCGCCTCGCTCAACTGACAGCGGCTCACGCCGTTGTCAGAATGAAGCGCCAGGGCTTCCGTTGCAGTGTCCAATGCATGTGTGTGTTTGTTGTGTGGCTGGCAGCTACGAGGGAGGCCAGGCAGCCAGTATGGCGGAGGAGGGCAGTGGGATTGAGGCGGAGGGCTTAGAGAAACAGTTACAGACATTAATATGTCATTACTCAAGTGATGAGCTGCGAGGGAACAGCAAAAGATTCTGCCTCGACTATTGTGAGGTAGGGCGCCGAGGACGACGTTCTTCGTGTTGTCGATGGTTGTTAGCAATAATGTTAGCTTCCTCCCCTCCCCCAGAACTGGAAGGCTGTTTTTTAATGCTATGTTTCTTAGCATATTTAGTGTATTTACCACGTTCATAAAATAATATAATTTCAAAAAGAGTGTTTGTATTCTCGCATAATTGTAAATACATGTTGACGACGATGGCTGCTTTAAAAAGCTAGCGTGCTAACACTGCTGCTCGCCCGAGAAAGCTAGCACGAATTTACTAGCAAACTTCGTAAGACTTGATGTTTATGTTGCTTAATAAGTGACACTATTTTGCATTTGGATTATATTTGCGGATTTAATTAGATGACAATTAAACTGTCAAAGTGCTGGTTGTTTATCAATTAGTAATTGGCATTATCATAAAAAAAAAAAAATGTCATCCGAGACAAACTTTGAAATCTGGCCAAGTCATTGATTTTGTTTTTGGAATGAAGAAGATCAATTATCCTCGCAATAATAGCTTTAGTCATATTTAATTTTCTATTTATTTATAGACGTCAAAGGGAGAAACGTAATGACTGCCGAACACTTACCTTGCTGCATAATAAAAAGTTCAATCAACTTTTGCTTCTTGCCATTTCGTGTAGCAGCCGCTTGTCCGTTTAAGCAGGACTCTTTTAGAATCATTATTTAAAAAAATGAAAGCTCAATTAGGGCTGGGCGATATGGCCTTTTTTTAATACCTCAATATTTTTTAGGCCATATCGCGATACACGATATTAGCGGTTTGGGAAAAAATCAGTTCGAATACATTGTGCAATTCAGAATCGATTCAAATTTTTTTTTAAATCGATTTATTTTTTATTATTTATTTTTAAATTTTTTAATCAATCCAACAAACCACTACACAGCAATACCATAACAATGCAATTCAATTCCAAAACCAAACCTGACCCAGCAACACTGCAATAAACAGAGCAATTGAGAGGAGACACAAACATGACACAGAACAAACCAAAAGTAGTGAAACAAAAATGAATATTATCAACAACAGTATCAATAAAAGTTATAATTTCAGCATAGCAGTGATTAAAAATCCCTCATTGACATTATCATTAGACATTTATAAAAAATAAAAATAAAGAACAATAATGTCACAGTGGCTTACACTTGCATCGCATCTCATAAGCATGACAACACATTGTGTCCAATATTTTCACAAAGATAAAAGAAGTCATATTTTTGGTTCGTTTATTAGTTAAAACAAATTTACATTATTGGAATCAGTTGATAAAACATTGTCCTTTATAATTATAAGAGCTTTAAAAAAAAAAGAAAATACTACTCTGCTAGCATGTCAGCAGACTGGAGTAGATCCTGCTGAAATCCTATGTATTGAATGAATACAGAATCGTTTTGAATCGGAAAAATCTCGTTTTTGAATCAAGAATCGCGTTGAATCGAGAAAATCGATAAATTATTGAATCGTGAGCCCAAGAATCGATATTGAATCGAATCGTGGGACACCCAGATATTCGCAGCCCTACATGATATATATCGCGATAATTTTTCTTAGCCTTGAATAAACACTTAGATAGATAGATAGTACTTTATTGATTCCTTCAGGAGAATTCCTTCAGGAAAATTTAAA
Organism: Nerophis ophidion; assembly: GCF_033978795.1. NCBI lineage: Eukaryota > Metazoa > Chordata > Actinopteri > Syngnathiformes > Syngnathidae > Nerophis > Nerophis ophidion. The sequence continues at coordinate 11,554,309 of NC_084637.1, forward strand.
TGCATATAATCACAGCAGTATGATGATTCTATGTGTCTACATTAAAACATTATTGTTCATACTGCATTAATATATGCTCATTTTAAACTTTCATGCAGAGGGGGAAATCACAACTAAGTCACTTTACCAAAACTGTGTTTATTAAACAGTTATTAAGCAGTGGCACAAACATTCATGTTAGGGCTGGGCGATATTGCCTTTTTTTAATACCGCGATATTTTTAGGCCATATCGCGATATACGATATATTTCTCGGTATTTTGCCTTAGCCTTGAATGAACACTGGATACATATAATCACAGCAGTATGGTGAATCTATGTGTCCACATTAAAACATTCTTGATCATACTGCATTAATATATTCTCATTTTAAACTTTCATGCAGAGAAGGAAATCACAACTAAGTCAATTGACCAAAACTGTATTTATTAAACAGTTATTAGCAGGTGACTTTTCAAATGATGCGACATATTAGCAGTTATGCTACTTTTGGTAGCGACGCTTGTGCCCCACACTTGACAAATTAAAGTTGTCTGTTCGACATATTCCCGCTTGAAGCCGAACCACCGCCAGACGATGGACGCCCTGCTGTTTTTCTTGGGAATTAATTCTTCCTTCATTTGTTACCGGATTCGCACCTTCCTTCTCTCGTATTACCACTCGCACGGCTTCGCTAGCTTCACAGCTAACGTTACTCAGTCTGCTACCTCTGCTCCGCCAGGGCTTGTACGTATGTGACGTATGACGTGACAGGATGTGACGTATGTAAGAAGGTGCGCTTACTGTCTGTGAGAAGGAGACACAAGAAGGAGTGGGAAGAGCCTGTAGTGTAATGCCCGCAGCTGAAAGCAACTGCGTGAGAATGTATTTCTATATCGCACAGAGACAAACCCGCGATATATCGCGTATATCGATATATCGCCCAGCCCTAATATACGGTATATCTTGATATTTTTCCTTAGCCTTGAATGATGCATATAATCACACCAATATGATGATTCTATGTGTCTACATTAAAACATTCTTGTTCATACTGCATTAATATATGCTCATTTTAAACTTTCCTTCATAGAGGGAAATCACAACTAAGTCACTTTACCAAAACGTTTTTTATTAAACAGTTATTAAGCAGTGGCACAAACATTCATGTAGTTTCAAAACAGAAAGTGCAAGACTGTAGAGACATTTTAAAACGAGCTATTAGTGCATTTTTGTGCATGGTGTCACTAAGATGACACATCAAAACAACACTAAAGTTAGGTGCACTTTTTGTACAGAACGGCACTACAGTTAAAAAAAATAAAGTGCACTTTTGTGCATGATGTCACACAAGATATTCAAAAAACTGTCAAATAAAAATTAGCTGCATAGTAGGAAATCAATTAGTGTATGGCGTTTGCTACGTGGCAGGTTACTGCGGATGTTATGTCCTTCTGTTTTTGACTTTTTTTTTTTTTCATACGGTGTTGATCTTGAAATGGAAGACCACAGGCTCAATTGAGTCAGTGCTGGTTGCTTTGGCATGGTGTGGTACCGACCGGAGATGTTGACTTGCGGAGTTTCAAGCACTCCTTATTCTCTAGCGGGTGACTTTTCGAATGATAGTATGAATTAGTAGTGCGGCTACTTTGTTTAGCAGCGCTTTTGACATATTACGGTTGTCTGTTTGAAGCCAAACCACCGCCAGACGATGGAGTGCTGTTTTTCTTGGGTATTAATTCTTCTTCCTCCATTTGTTACCAGATTCACAACTCTCTCTCTCTTACATCTCGCACTGCTCAGCTTGCACCACCTGCCACGGCTAACTTTACCCATGCCGCTACCTCTCTGCTCGGCGAGGGCATATGATGTTGCACGCGCGACAGTATGTGACGTATGTAACAAGGTGCGCTTGTTTTATCTCTCTGTGAGAAGGAGACAAAAGAAAGATTGAGAAAAGCCTTTGGTGTAAAGCCCGCACCTAAAAACAACTGCGTGAGAACGTTTACTCGAATACTCACAAAATAGTATTTTTCTACATCGCACAGAGACAAACCCACGATATGTCGAGTATATTCGATATATCGCCCAGCCCTAAGCTCAATGTTAAATTGTCTTTACAAAGCACATATTTTATAAGCACAACACTCATCCACTGTTGTGGTATTTCTCAACCCCCTTTTTGTTTTGCTCTATCTCCATGCAGCTGGTGGAAGAGAGTGTCTCTCGCTGGCAGATGCCACTCCCTCGGCTCAGGATCCTTGAGAAGGCTCTGTGCCACTTTGCTCGGGCCTCAAGCTCCTTCACATCAAGCTGCGATCACGTGCTTCGCACACTCAGTAGTTTGGCCTTGTAAGTACATGGTCATCCTCAAACCAGGCGCATTTCTTTACATGTCAACTTTGGTCAACTCGTTGGGTATTCCATTGCTCCAATACGGCTTCGACTTCCCAACGCGTTGCACTTAGAGATGAGCCAATTGATCGATTTGTGAAAAAGTATGTGAACGGTGACTTACATTTTCAAGTCGCAAGCACTGATCCTCTCCGGCCGACACTGTATTTGTTTTTGGTCCCCAGCATAGGACTGGGCGATATGGCAAAAAAATTATCCCAACTAATATTTTCATATAATTGGATCTCGATTTATATCACCATTAGCTAAAATAGTTTTCTTAATCAAAGTTGATTGTCTCGTAGAGGATTATACAGAGTACAGCATCCCGACTGTTTACTACTGCAGTAAAATACATTTCCACCATGTTTGATCGCGGTAACACATGTTAACAGTAGACAACTGTCATTTTGTTCATATCTATATTTGTGTTTGCTAGAGGTGCAACAGTAAAGGGAACCCACGCTACGGTCCATACCTGGTTTTAGAGCCACTGTTTTGCTTTTTTTCGGTATGTTTTGGTGGGGGTAAAGAGAACAATGTGTTTTCCTCCAAAAGTTCTTTAGTTTTTTTTGCTTGTCATCACAAACATTCTGCAGTAAACAAAGTGTCATTGGTTTACTAGGTAGCATAATACTTTTATTTTAAGTTAACATTTACTAAACAACACTTTCAAATGGTAAATTATTTTTTGTGTTCTTTTATTACTCTTATACATCAGTGCTTCTCACCAGTGATGTGGAAAAAAGCAAGCGGTGACCCACATTGTGGAGTTTTTAAAAATCTAATTTTGTATCTTATAATGTAGGGCTGTGCGATATGGACAAAAAAGTATCCATCCATCCATTTCCCACCGCTTATTCCCTTTTTGGGTCGCAGGGGGCGCTGGCGCCTATCTCAGCTACAATCGGGCGGAAGGCGGGGTACACCCTAAGTATATTTTGATATATTTTTACTTAAACTCAAGATTCAATATTTATCTTGATATATTTTCCGGTCGAAGTATACATATAAAGATATTAATTTTTGAGCGAGGTTTACTGAAATTGAAGTGAATGACAACTGTACTGTAAACAGTCAGTGGCACTTTTATTAACCCAGTTAGTCAAGATGGGTATTAACAGCACCGGGTGCGGCCACTCCTGCTCACTGCTCCCCTCACCTCCGGGGGGGGTGATCAAGGGTGATAGGTCAAATGCAGAGAATAATTTCGCCACACCTAGTGTGTGTGTGTCAATCATTGGTACTTTAACTTTAACTTTTACATGAAATAAACTGTTTAAGTAGCATATAATTACATAACATAAATATAATAGAAAAATATTCTTTGTACGTGAAATAAATAACATAGCTGTGCAAATAATACATTTTTGGCAGCATTTCTCGTGTGAAAATGCCCGGCTTGGCACCTGGAAAACAGTTTGGATTTGGGCTTACAGGGTAAACAACTCAAATTAATGTTTTATCCAGACGCATACATTTATCAAAATGTGGCCAAGTAGACGCATTGTGGGTTTCCTGGACATGGTCTACATCGCTAAAAATAAAATCTAAAGAGAATTCCTCTGCCATCTTCCACTAGTTTTTTAATATATAAATCGCTCTTCTTTCCTATGACTCTCTCGTCATCATTTGGGATGTCTGTTGTGATTTCCCTTCCTGGTTCGACCCGCCCTATCTTGCCTCTGATTGGTCTAATGTCAACCAATCGTGACTCATCATAGTAAACAACCAACCAATCATGGATGTTCTTATAGTGCAGGCAAGTCTTGGAAGGAGGAAGGGGAGAGGTTTGGTAGCCAATGAGAGTTTGATTGATTGATTGAAACTTGTATTAGTAGATTCCACAGTACAGTACATTTTCCGTACAATTGACCACTAAATGGTAACATCCGAATAAGTTTTTCAACTTGTTTAAGTCGGGGTCCACGTTAATCAATTCATGGTATGAGAGGGAGTGAGGAGCAGGGGAGAACAAGGAACACAACAAATAAGCGGTGTTTGGTCATTTTAACCTGAAATTAATTATCTCGATATTACGATATTTTCTTAATTCATATCTTGTTTCAAAATATCTATGTCTTACAAACTTGATATATCGCCTAGCCCTATTATAATGGCCATATTTTAAAGTGCAGTTTGAATTTGAGGTACTGTAAACTATCGTGTACCAACACATACAAGAAGTTTGATTATGTCAGGAACAAAATGTTCTCTTTTATCCACAAACAAAATGCATGAAGCTTACGCGTTGGATTTCTATGGTACCATTGTTGCTGCTTGTCTGGAACAGTGCGTCCGTCTCTTAAAAAGTCCGCCAGAAAACAATGACTAGAGCACTTCCTCAGAGTAAAACGTTCATATTTTGATGTACAGTTGTTTTTTAAAGTCCGATTTGTGCAATTTTCAGTGATTTTTTCCCCCCCCCCCCAGGGTTTAGTCTTTTTCTACTCAACTCACTGCTGCTTCATAGTGAGACATTTGCATCTCTGTTGCCCTCTGCAGGGTGTCGGGAGTACCGCATACATGATGAACACTAGTTTAATGGTTTCATCAAGCCTATTTGGGTGATGTTAGGCGGGCCAAATAAAAGCTCTGGTGGGCCGGATATGGCCAGCAGGCCGCCAGTAAATAGGTCTCTTCTAGAGCATTTATTAGTAACCAACGAGAAGGTGTGACGGATTTTAACGCAGGTCACCGGAATTATATTACCCGAGGGGCGCATGGTTATAGGATAGACTTGCCAAATGGGAAATGTTTTCTGAGTGCTTTGCATACATGTTACAGAATTTTACATGATATTTTCTGTGATAATAATCTTGGTCAATTATCTATTAAAAACAAAATCTGTGGTACATTACATGGGACATGTAAGTGTCAAAGATACAGCCGCCAAAAGAGTTTGGTAGATGAGAAAAACGTAAAGGTAAAATACAGTATGAAAATGTACCCAATTGCAGGAAATTTTGTCTTGATTTTCAAAATTTTCGTACAGCGCTTGCGTGGCTGCATTTCGTGCCAATAGAAATGTTCCTCTTTTTCATTTGTTTTCCTCTTCTTTTTTTTTCCTCAAAGGGTGCTCACATGCCTGATAATAAACAAACATTTGGAGATAATTTAGATATTGTGTCAATATTGTTTAACTGTCAATAGCATTCACCATAAATACATTTTTAATATTAGCATTGATTGCTATCAGCATTGGTACTGGCTGATCTCACTCATAGATGATTAGACTAGGCAGCAAAAATCCTGATTGACCTCTTTGACTCCAATTGACCATAGAAAATCCAAAATAATCCAAAATCATGGGCTTTATCACATTTCATAAATGTTTTTCTCCTCACAGGAGTGTGTTTGAGTTGCTGCTTTTCTTTGAGGAAAAAGACTTCCTCCAAGAGCCACTGATATGCTTCCGTAATACATTCCAGGTGAATAGAAAATAATTATGTTTTGTGCACGAGATCAGTGAAATGCATTACATAAAAAGATTTAATTATTTTGTGTTTAAAAAGCATATAACAGTGTATTTCTTGCATTTGTTGTTTTTTTATTCAAATTGAGTTGATAAACTGTATATCCCTGACATTGTTTTGGGGTTCTTTTAGGAATGTCATTTGGCCCTCGCAAGGTATCAGAATGCTCACTTACTTCAGGTGGACCGTTTGGTTCGGGCTGGTGGCGCTTGGGCCAGTACAACCTTGCAGGCAATACTCAGTGAGTCCAACTTACCACAGGATGAAGGTGGGTGATATTTATTATTGTATCCAACTATAACAAATAAGTATAATTGATTACATTTTTATTTTCCCCTTCTACCTTTGTACAAAATGCACCACAAAAGCTGTTTACCTTTTTATCAGCCTTCAGTTGTGCTGTGCATCTCACTTTGCTTTATCGATTACATTCTTTTTTGCCTGTTAGATGTCTCTGGTGTAAAAAAATATACATTAATGTGCCTTTTTTTAACTTTAATGATTCAAAGTCACAGAAATATTGCTTGGAGTATGTACAGTACACCGGAAAGCCCATTCCTCTCTTTTGATTTTGCTTTTCCTCAGTGGATGTATGCCTCAGCTCTGAGCTCCCGGTGTTCTTTGAGCTACGAGTGCGCTACCTTTTATCCTGTGAACGGGTCACAGAGGCTTTAGCCCTGGCTAAGTATTGTATTCGACATCCGACAACAGGGCAACACTCGTTCTTCCTTAAGGTCTACCTCACATGGCTTTACAAGTCATCGCAGCACGATCGACTGCGTGAAGAGGTGGGTGCAAAAATGTTGTCAATTTGTGGTGTGCATATTGTAGCACGGTGGAATAGAGGTTAGTGCATGTGCCTCACAATACGAAGTTCCTGAGTAGTCCTGAGTTCAATGCCGGGCCCGGGATTTTTCTGTGTGGAGTTTGCATGTTCTCCCCGTGACTGCGTGGGTGTCCTATGGGTACTCCGGCTTCCTGTCACCTCCAAAGACATGCACCTGGGGATAGTTTGATTGGCAACACTAAATTGACCCTAGTGTCTGGATTTGTGAGTGTGAATGTTGTCTGTCTATCTGTGTTGGCCCTGCGATGAGGTGGCGACTTGTCCAGTGTGAACCCCACCTTCCGCCAGAATGCAGCTGAGATAGGCTCCAGCAACCTCCGCGAACCCAAAAAGGGACAGGCGGCAGAAAATGGATGGATGGATAGTTTGTATTGTGTTAGTTCTTACTACAAATAAGCAATGTTGGCCTTATCTTCATATTCAGATATCGCATAAAGCCCGGAGGAAAGCCTAAACGTTTGAGGGGGAAAAAAAATGTAGTTTTAAGAAATTTTTTTGCAAAATTGTTATTGTACAACTTAATGTTGCAGATGAATGTGAATACAAGGAAATGCAGATACAATATCGCATTCTTTGTGTCATTGCGCATAGTTGTGTACCCACGAAAAAAAATCAAATGCAATTGGTGATTTGGCCTCTCTTACCTCGTTATACTCATTTGAGTGTGACTGCAAAATAAGCAACTCTGGGGCCAAAGAAAGTTGCAAGTGCTAGTAGCACTTTGATGAATACTGTAAGAAACACTATTAAATTCAATAAAGAACTCTTAGCTTGTGGCTGGTCTCGCCAGGATGGACTGGCGAAAAGTCCACAAAATTATTTCCATCCTGGATAGAAACAAATGAAGGAAGCTAATGTTGCAAAGGGAGTAAAGTTCTTGATACCTAAAGTCCTTATCAGAAATCCCCCTTCAAACAATCTACTCTCCCTTTCTCCTTTTCTGCTTCTCACCGTCTTAATCAACAAGTCTTCAATAAAGGGAAAAGTAATACTTATTTTTAACTGATTGATTTCTTTTGTTACTTGTTTTTTGCCTTTTCTCCACATAAAATTATATTTATTCAATACATTTTTTTATTTTTGTTTAGATTTTTGAATGCTGGTGCCTAGAAAATAATTATGCTGTTTTATATGCTGAAGCGAAGTGGCAATTTTTTTGGCGACACCTAGTGGCCACAATCTTAAATTACGTTTACGAAGCACCAAATTGAACGATATATTTGTTACTGGAAATTTTCTAATAGGCTTCTGCCTTGGAGACTTCATCCGTTAGTAATATGCAACTATAATTGTTTGATACTTGTTTATATTGACAAAAGTCGTGTTGTATACTGCAAAATTGTTAAATTAAGGACACATTACGTATATCTGTCTAGCTTGTGTGCTGTTGTGCTTAGTTGTTGTGCAGCTTCTAGCTCCTAGTAGCCTATAGTCTACCATGTTTACTTTTTTGTAAATTAATTGACTTAAATGGAAATACCAACCTTGTTTGGTTAATTTAGGACATTTAGATGTTAACTCGCTATCCAGCTTTGCGCAAGTAAACATGCCAAAAGACTGTAATAAAGCGCTTATAACGGAAAATTTTAGGTTCAATACAATGGATTAGGACGGCCTTATTTACATTCGTTATTATTGGAAAAATTGTCTGTGTTTGTACAATATGGTAATTGTCTGATAAAGATTACACCATAATAAACAAGGTTTGACTACACTAGAGTCAGAAAGTAAAACGTTTTAAGTTTTGGGTTTCTGTCCATTAGTACAAACTATTTCAAAAGGCACTACAAGGTTTCTCATTGTAGCCCATTGGGTTGAGTTTTTCCTTGCCCTGATGTGGGATCTTAGCCGAGGATTGTCGTTGTGGCTTGTGCAGCCCTTTGAGACACTCGTGATTTAGGGCTAAATAAATAAACTTTGATTGATCGATTGATACAAGCAGCTAGTTTTTGTCATTAATTCTGATATGACACCCAAGATACAAGAGAACTGGAAAAACAGGAATTTCGTTGATAAACGATACTCCTGTAAGTATGAGGAATGGCAAATTTGAATAAAGACAATACAGTGTAGTGTGCATGTACTTCAAATAAAAACATAAATTGTGTGCTATACAAACCTGTATATATGTCTACCAAAGAAAACATTACTGGTTTAAAAGTTTACCAATACTGCCATTGCATAAACAATAAAAAGTTCAGAGGGCAGTAAGTGTTATTTTTGCTTAAATGATACAACATTTCTCATATTCAGGGATTTCGTTTTGAGGTGGTGAAAAAATTGGTCATACAACCACTCTTTGCTAGAACTGTTGCCAAACACACACTCAAAATCATTGATGTTTCACTGGTCTTTTTCACTAGCTCATCTTGTTAGCTAGTCTGCAAAGTGTATAGTTTACTTATTAGATAGGCTTTTTGGAGCCTCTCAGTTTTGCTGGTCATTGCGACGTTGTGCCATCCTTGAATCAAAATGTCAATTGTAGGCCAAATATCCATACCATATTGGTTGTATTGGTTCTAAGTTGAATTATCTTTATTTCAGCTGGCTGACCTCAGCAGTAAAGATGCAGTGCACATCATCTGTAATTTGGAGTACGAGGAAACAAATGAGCTGCTGCTTGCACTCTGCCAGATGTTTCTCTCTCAAAAGCTCTGCCAGGGAGACTTGTACTATATGTGGTGGGAACTTTTGAAATAGCTTCCTTTCTATTAAAATTGTATTCACATGAAGCATTATTTTCAAATCAACCACTTTTGTCCCTGTTCAGTGAGCTCGTTTTTGTGTGGAGCAAACTCCACACTCGGCTGAATACTTCCAAGCAAGCTTTCTTTGAAGAAAGCCGTCAGCTCATGCTTTGCGCCACCAATGTCAACTCAATCTTCCCCTTCATCAGAGTTGTACTGCAAGAGGTGAGAATGGAGCAGATCAAACTGTATCATCATTTTATCCAGATCAAAAAAGTTGAGATCTTTTGATGTACATGATTGTTTTACAGCCCTTTGTGTTTGTCTTGCTAGCTGGGCGAAGATGGCCTCCAGTTTTGTGTGGAGCTTTGTGCAAATGCTTTGAAGTCTTGCCTACCGTGTGATGCTGTCACCAAGTCTCTGATCTATAAAACAATTGCTGGCCTGCTTCACAAGGATCTTGAAGTTTGTCGGGCATGTGCGCTCCTCGTCTTCTTTATGGAGCGTAGCCTGGAGGCTTACAAAATGGTGTATTTGCACTACATGCTTCCAGACCAGGAGTACCCCGTTGAGCACAGCCCTGTCAGTAATCAGATCCGCTTTGAAACCCTTCAGGTAGATCTGTTAGATATATAAATGTTACCACTTTGATTTAAACTTTTACTATTGCAATATCCACATCCTTGTATAACAATAAAGGTCAATATGTGTTTGTTTTTCACACAGGTCTTGAAGAAGGACCTTTACTTTGACCCTGAGTTTTGGAACCTAATTACTTTGCGGACCAATTGTTTAAAACTGATGAGTAAGAAGGTGGTTGATGCTGCCCTAGAAGAAATTGTGGAAGAAAAATGGATCACAAACTATTGTTCCAAAGAGTTTTCCAGCACCACAATAGGAGAGCGAGATGACAAAACAACAACAAATAAACGGAACCATAAAGAAGGTAGCATCGAAGAAGCATCCAAAAGACTAAAGTTTGGCCGATTGACTGATGACAGCGCTGTGAAAAAGAAGGGTAACCACGGCCCACAGTATACCAAGAGAACATCATCTCAACCTTTGAGACGTTCATTTTGGCAGCTAGACAGGATACCTGACGTCGCCAATGGTGAACTAAGACGAGCTACCCGACTATCTGACAAAAATCCCCCAAAGCGGATAATTCAAAAACCCAAATGGTTACTGGAAGACTCTGCTACTTTGCAAGAGTCTAAGCGTAAAAAACAAAACCAGTCATCTTCTTTAAGAAAACCTGAATCTGGTCAGCTCAAAAATAATTCAAAACCCAAAGTTTCTGTAAACTCCTGTATCACGCATCAGCCGGAATTACATCCAGACTCAGTTAAACCATCTTCTGCTCCACAAGTAATCCTGGAGCTTTCTCTACCAGACAATGAGCTGATGGGAACATTTAATGAAGATACTTGCAATAGACAGAAAGGCTACCCTCAGATGCTTTATTATAAACCTACAGTAAAGATACCTGACACGTCACAACCAGTGAAAGTGTTGCATGGCAAAGAGGTCATCCTCAGAGCAAGGGATTTAGCTATGTTTGTGCAACAGTTACACTGTTATGCACAGGGGCAAAAAGGAAAAGGTAACGGGTCAAATATTCATGGGTCGGTATCAACAATTACACGCTCCTCTGCGCATGGTAGTCCGCCGAAAGAACCACAGAGAGGGCTTTGTGAAGAAGATAATGCTGATACAAGTGGTGTCACAAGTTTGGAACCCCTAACATCACAAAACAAATTATCAGCAAAAGAGCTCACAGAAAATGGGGAAAATAAAGAAGTGGTTCCTTCTCAGAAATCTGTCGAAATAACAGAATCAATATTTTTATGTACTACTACTCCCTCTCAAAGCACAGATACAATCCCACACACCGTGGCTACATCCCAAGAACTGTACGAAGAACCTTCTGTTGAGATGAAGGTGACTTTTGCTTCACAAAGCCCAGCAAAAGACAAAGCTACTCAGCAGCCAACCCAAGCTTACACAGAGCTTTCTCAGACATTTAATCCACAAAGCAGTCCGGTTAAAGGAACTGAACAGATCTTACCGGTTTCCACTAGAATCAGTGTTCCAACCACTGGAGATGGAGAAGGTCTTGTAAGCATAGATGGGGAACAACAGTTAAAGTCACTTAATTCTCATTCTGAAAATGGCCAAAAATGTATTGAGGCCAAAGATGTTCAGAGGGATGCAACTCACACACATTCTAACAATGTAAATGACATATCTACCTTAAAAACAGAGATGGACACCCAGTTTCCCCTTGTTACACCTCTTCAAGACACAGAGAATCATAAAAAGACAACAGCAGCTCCCATCGAGGTATCAATGTCAGTGCTTCAAAATAATCACAATATCCCCAATACCTCCAGTCGAACTGTGCCAGAACCAGCACCCTCTGCATCTATGCAATGTAAAGAAGAGAAAATCTCAGTCACCGTTGAAGATGATGGTGGTGATGATGAGGACTTTGAAGAAGTGGAATCGGAGGAATCCAGTTTGGAATACTGCTGTACATTTTGTCAGAAGGTTTTCAAGGGTAGACGTGTAGTTGTTCACGCAATGTTCCATTTCCGTAAGGATGAGTGTATGTTTTGTGGAACTATGTTCAAAGATGACCTCCTGGCAATGATGCACCTGTCTGATCATATTGAAAAGCTAAAAAGAAGTAAAGAGTGTCCCATTAACAAAGCTGAACAAGAGCATGTGTCCGAAACCAAAGATTTATCCGCGCCCAAGAGCTCTGCCAAAGCTAAAGCTCCCAACAGGACATCGGGCAATCACAAAAGTAGGAAACTGAGGAAGCCTCCTGTCTGTAGCAAAACAGTCATCCAAACAGTAAGACATTTATCAGAATCCAGAAGCTTGCGGTCAATGAAAAAAACAGGTGACGGTCTGTCTATACAAAAACACAAACAAAATGACAAACGCACAGCAAGCAAATCTCCTGCCCACAGGTCAAATGGATACCTTGACAAAAAGCGCCAACATGACCAAATCCAACAGGCAACTTTAAAAACTGAAGAAATGCAGCCACCTTCACCACAAGTCAAGAAAGACAAAGCAGGTGAGCGCAAGGGAAACCATGATATGCCAGACACTTGTGGCTCCTCGCTGCCATCAGTTCAAAAGAGAAAACATCTGGAATGTTCTAAAAATAATAGAAATAAGGACACGGTGAAAACAATGCAAAAGAAAAAGGAGGAGCCTTTAGAGAAACTTCATTGTCCAGCAGATGGATGCAATTGGTCTACAGATCTTTCTAAAAAGCGTGTTGCACTCCTCTACCATGCTCTGGAGCGTCACTACGGGGACATCAAACCTCTGGAGCTGTCATTCCAAGTCGCAAACAATAAATGCAGTATATGTATGAGGGTTTTATGGAGTTTTGAACATTTTCAGCATCATGTGGAAAGACATCTTCTCTGTCCTCGGCATCCTTGTCTTCATCTGGGTTGTACTGCCAGATTCAAAAGCGGAATGGAAATGAGGCGCCATACCAGAAAGCACAGTCCACTGCAGGCAGTGTGCTGCTTTCCCGGTTGTTCTGAACTATTTATTTGTCTATGGGCACTGAACCTTCACGAAAGAGAGCACTATGCTTCCAAACGCACCAAGCCAATAAAGAGCGTGGACCTGCAAACGGAAAACAAGCCTAACAGCACAAAGGTGAAAAAAATAGATGGTGATAAACCAAATGCTGCAACCATGACTACGGAAGAAACTTTGAAAGAGGCCACGCGTAAATTAAGGGGGCATGCATCTCATAACACAACGGAAAAACATGTCAATGTTCCTCCTCCCGATGCTAAAATGTTTGTGGTAAAACAGCAGCTGAATGTGAGGAAAGAGTCTAAGGATTCAAATGTTTTAAAGAATCTCTCCAACAAGGCAAGCACCACATCACCAGCCAATTATCGTCTCAATTTGAGGGTAAGGAAAGGGCAAACAACAAAGGCTAACCCGATGGTGGCGAACACCCTAAAATCACCATTCCCTGGACATAGGGACAAACTGAGACATAGGCTCAATAAAAAACAGGTCAGTGTAAATACAATAGCCCCCAGAAAAAGAGGGCGTCCACCAAAGTCAACGAAAGCAACATATGATGAAAACAAGACTGTAGGCAAAAACAGTGAAAGTCCAAAGGACAACACCCCTCAGGATCCCCTAGCCCGCCTTGTTGGAGTTAGCAGCAAGTTAGAAATTAAAGAAAAGCATTTCCAAGATTCCAGTAAGACAACAGAAATCTCGCACCTTAAGTCAGTGTCCAAAAAATCTTTGAGTGAGGACACTAAGAGCAATCGAGTTGAACAAAATAAGTCATCAGACAAAGCCTCAACTGTGGCAGCTCAGAATTCAGTATCCGCCACTGAGAACTCACACAAATTAATTCTGCATAATTTGAAGAAGCTTTGTGCTGCAAAAGCCACTGATTCTTCAGGTGCAAGCAAGGCAAAGAAGCAAAAGCTTACAACACAGACAAGTCTTTGTTTAGAGTCGAAAATCCCAGTTGCCAAATCAACATTTGTTGTCCCAAAAGTTGATGCAGCCGTTGATGTTGCCGGGACTTCTGGTGATGACCACGGAAACAAAGAAAAAACACTTTCAAGCCAAGATAGTCCTGCTGATTGTCCTCAGGCCACTGCTAAATCAGCCCATCAAAAGCACACTGCCATTAAAAAAAAGAAATCACGGTCTTCAGAAGGAAAACTTATTTGGAAGAAGGGTGGTGAAAAGAAAGTTGATGGAGCAACCCGTCACAATTTGAAAAGAAAGTCAAAGGAAGAGCCTTTAGTTGCGACCAGTGAAAGCACCAGTTCTACTATGACAAATGTTCATGCTAAAAACCCACAAAACTCACTTTCTGCCTCCAAAAAAAACAACAGTTCAAAGGATGTCCAGATTAAGAGAAACAAAGTTATCAAGGGACTTAAAGAAAGTAAAACAAAAACTGCTCAGAGTGAACATCCAAATTTAGTCCAAAACATTTCCACACAATTACCCACTGAGTCGAAAACAGAAGTAAAGCCTGACCCAGTGAAGAGCTTTGCTGGTGGACAGGAACATGTAAACAAAACACCTGAGTGGGCTGGAAGCAAGCACCATCACTTTCTAAAACCAACCGAGGACGAAATGTCTACGTTTTGCATAGACACTTTGGCAGAGTATGGAAAGAAGCACATGCGAGCACCTCCCACAGCCTATCTGGACGAAAAGTATACCACTATGCCGAAACGAAGGCAGGGGGTGTCGTTCATCCATTCGTCTGATATGACCACTTTGCCAAAAAAGAATAGGATCACCACCGCTGTGCCACAAAGACAGCGGTGTGCCAACTGCTTCACTACATACAGCAGTGCAAAGGAGCTACAGAATCATCTCAAACTCCAACGGTGCTCCAGCCTCTTTGGCTTCGACTCTGATGACGAGGGTGAGTGTGACGTTTGTTATAAATGAGCAATATGGGTATGTTTTATCACAATTTTCTTAAGCAGATGCAGGTTTTCTGCATTTTTTGTGTAAACCAAACCATCTTAGTCAATTAAACTTTTATATTTGTCATTTTTGTGTTGCAGGGAATAGTTGAATTATCTGACTTGATTAAGAGAGTGGCTGCAGAACTGACTGGCAGAGACGGAACTGACCGTGGACCTCTACGAACGGTGGTTGGATTGTGATTCGTCAAGCCTCATAAGGACATGGACTTGCCAGGTGGTGACACATTTTTGTACGATGGAAAATAGCCAGCCCTTTAAAGGCCTAGAAAACAGAACTCCAGTCAGTTTTTGCAGAACATCTTGTACTGAAGTGCCTGCTCTGGAACCACACCACTGATTCCAGATGCTTCACCTGGGTCAGTACTGGACTTTTGACAGCAATGACATAACTGCCACAAAGGATACTCTTTTTTTTTTTTTTTTCCAGCAGTGAGCCATAAAACACGCTTTCCCATTTTGCACTCTTCTCATTAACTGCAACGTTACACTATTTTAAAATTATACAAATAATTGCATTGCTTAGACTGAGTCTAAATTGCTGTGGTAGGCTTTCATTTTAAGGTTATAATTTATGCGCAGATCACTTAAATCTTGATGCGGCCACTAGGTGTCAGCGTGCATTCAACCGCTCAACTGAAACATAAGAGACTGTTTGCTCTGATTTTGTAGGATGTGCTCCAACTGATCAGGTCATTTCATAAAAATCACATTGACTTTTGTCGTTTTGTTTTAACAAGCCTGACCAAGTTGGAAAAATGTACCTCTTGTCTGTCTTGCCTTCCATCAATGAAAAGATACATTGCAGTCACAAAGTACCACAGTTTTAACTGTTTGCCGGAAACGGGTTGTATTTATTTTATTTTCTATATTGTAAATATTAGAGTTTCAATTGCTTATACAAGGGACTGTTGAAACTTGGTTTATATTTGTTCTTGGAGAGAAAATAAAACCTATTTCACATTGTACTAATGCTCTCAAGGTTTCCATTACAGCTAACTTACAGTGGATCCGCAGTGAATTTCTTGTGGCCCTTTTTGTTTATTATTATTAGGAGGCTTCAATGAAAAGCGGAAAATGGACCACTATGTGTAGCCTCAGGCTCACACAGACTGCGTGTCTCTGCGTGCCAGTTTGTCTTGTGTAATTGCAAATTCTAAGTGGGGGGGTGATTCTTTTGTTAAAATGATTATAAACAATGTCCAGACATATTCTCAGTAGATCATTTAATTGAAAAAAAAAAGTACTTCAAAACATCTCATACCTTCAAATATTAAGTACGAGCATACCAATCATCATTAAAGTTTTGTGGCGGACTTAAGCCCAACCATTTAGTGTGTTGGCAGCAACAAACATTCAGTTTAGGGGAATTATTAAAACAACTTGAGTTGTGTTGCATTTAAATACAGTATTTTACAACTATGGATACTTCCATCTTGTAAATGGCAGTGTTTTAAATATGGAGAAATTGGATATTTACATGTAATATTGCTTATGAGCATTTAAATTAAGATTATAACGGATATACCTGTTTGTAGTGACTAAGTATGAGATTATAACTGAGATGGACAGTTTATAGACTAGAAAGTGACGGAATCTTGGTACTGTCATGTTCATGCTCAGGCGGCAGTGTCATATCTGGTCTAAGCTCGCAGCATAGTTGCCTTGGGCTTATTTCATCTTCAGTCTGCTCTGTCATTATGTTCTTCCACTTTCCATTTCAAGGAGTGCGTTGAGGGCGTGCTTGCTCCAGCACGTTACAGCAGGCGTCGACACTGGCCGGGAAAGCAGATTGGTCCTGTATGCCCTCCTGACACTTCTCCAGGATGAGAAACCGCGCATGGACACTGTGAGACCCATATCTCATTTCCTCCTCTTTTCACTGAACTTACTCCATCCTCCCATGGGACAAAACATTTTCCCAGTGTCCGGAAGCATTGTTAGGTGTGTTGTAATCCAATAAGTGTTCATTTGTTTGCTCCACCTCCTTGTCGCGTTCTTGTATCAGGCCACAAGTTTCCCAAGGTTTAGCACCCATGAAAGGGCTCTCTCTCCCTGCAGACGTTCACGCCTGCTCCTCTGTGATTGGCTAATTCCACTCAGGTTTCATATAGTTGGGAATGCACTGGCAGACTTGGTGGCTGTAGTAAAAGCCAGACAGGCAGGCACGTCTGGGCGTCCTGCAAGGTAACCTATAGCAACTGGGGTAGCATGGAGGGATGAAAGAAGACAAAACATTGTTAGTCAAACACAGTTGCAACTTTTTATAATGCATTAAACCAGAGCTGTCTTCAAATAGTCAGAATATTTGACGGTTCGATTAGGAGGAATCTGATTATACCTCCGATAATGAAAACCCCCCTCTTTTTAAGTACCTGCTGTGGCCCCCTATGTATAGCAGCTGTGTTGGAAGGGGAGATCGATTGAGTCCATCATGTCGTCTTTGATTGTTAGCAAAAGAGTCTGGTGTCCAGACAAATATATATATATATATATATAAAAAAAGAGACAATTTGTATCTGCTGACAAGAGAGGAATTGCTGCTTCTGTTCCAGTCACTGCTTCAGGTTGCTACTTACCTGTGTGGCGTGACATAATTAGGTGGCGTGTTTTGGCCTCCCACAACTCTTAACTTTATAAAATATTTTTGTCTGCACATACAAAGACTGTGTTACAACTTTTACTTCCTCTATTTAGTCAAGTTTGAAGTCCTCTGGGTTTTGCTCACTTTAATGAAAATCTAGTTGTATATATATATACATATATGTGTGTGTGTATGTATGTATATATATATATATATATATATATGAGTATTAGGGGTGTGGGAAAAAATAGATTCGAATACGAATCGCGATTCAGAATCGATTCTCTTTTTTTTATTTTATAAATCTATCCAACAAACCAACACACAGCAATACCATAACAACACAATCTAATTCCAAAACCAAACCTGACCCAGCAACACTCTGCAATAAACAAAGCGATTGAGAGGAGACACAAACACGACACAGAACAAACCAAAAGTAGTGAAACAAAAATGAATGTTATCAACAACAGTATCAATATTAGTTATAATTTCAGCATAGCAGTGATTATTGACATTATCATTAAACATTTATAAAAAAAAAAAAGAACAATAGTGTCCAATGTTTTCACAAAGATAAAATAAGTCATATTTTTGGTTCGTTTAATAGTTAAAACAAATTTACATTATTACAATCAGTTGATAAAACATTGTCCTTTACAATTATAAAAGCTTTTTTTAAAAAATCTACTATGCTAGCATGTCAGCAGACTGCTGAAATCCTATGTACTGAATGAATACAGAATCGTTTTGAATCGGAAAAATATCGTTTTTGAATCGAGAATCGCGTTGAATCGAGAAAATCGATAAATTTGGGAAACCCAAAGATTCGCAGCCCTAATGAGTATATATATATATATACATTTATATATATATATATATGTATATGGGGTCGCGGGGGGCGCTGGTGCCTATCAATCGGGCGGAAGGCGGGGTTCACCCTGGACAAGTCGCCCCCTCATCACAGGGCTGTATGTGTGTGTGTGTGTCTGTGTATATATATATATATATATATATATATATATGTATGTATGTATGTATATAATATATATATATATATATATATATATATATATAATATATGTGTGTGTGTGTATATGTATGTATATATATATTTTTATATATACGTTTGTATACACACACACACACACACACACACACACAGTACAGGCCAAAAGTTTGGACACACCTCATTCAATGCGTTTTATTTATTTTCATTACTATTTACATTGTAGATTGTCACTGAAGGCATCATAACAACGAATAAACACGAGGAGTTATGTACTTAACAAAAAAGGTGAAATAACTGAAAACATGTTTTATATTCCAGTTTCTTCAAAATAGCCACCCTTTGCTCTGATTACTTTTTTGCACACTTCTGGCATTTTATTTAAATCACTTTTTTATTGTTCTTTTGGCATTGAAAAACAATACAAAAAAAGTGCTGGTGTGGGAGTAGTCTTGGTTCTTTTGAAAAGGGTAAATTATTATTTTTTGTTAATTCAGTACGTTGTTCTTGTCGCAGTTTGAAGTTAACACTGTCCACCTTTTCCATTTGATGTCGAATTCCTGTCCCGGTAGTCGTAGGCGTTGTGTCAGCCTTGCCATTGAATCAATTTCTTCCCTAGTCTGAACCCATTGGTCTTGTGTAGGCCTGTCCTCCTGGCCCCATTTCCTATTATTGTTTTACTTGCTGTCGGCAGTATATTTACTTTTTCACTTGAACATTTTCTTCATTTAAATTCCCCAGGTACATAGTTACAGGTGACATAGGGATGCTATATCCAAGAATTGTCGACAAAGAACTGTAAAATTGTCCAAAATTGTATTATTTTATCACATTTCCAACACATAAGTGTGTGACCCACATTCATTTTACCACGCCCTCTCCAGCATGGTATGTTCATACCTGCCAACAACTACTGCTTTTCCCATAATGACTACGGTTTTTGATAATCCATTCCGGTTTACAGCTGCAGTGGTAAAAACTACGTTAACAATTAAAGCTATGTAGCTTAACTACATTTCCCAGTAGCTTGGCAGTAGCATTGCTACTTATTAAATAAGTAGCGATTTCTGTAGCTTAGCTATTTTTAGACCCATGTAGCCGTTAGCTAAGCTACATGCTACAAAAGAAGAGAGAGAAATTGACGAGTGCAACTACACGGGCAGGGGGAAAAATATACGGGAAAAATCAATGATAATTGGTTGGTTTACGTATAAGAAAATCCATGATTTGTTGGTTGGTTTTTCTATAATGAGTCACGATTGGTTAAGATTGTGGAAAAAAATTACGGACAGGCCAATCAGAGGTAAGATTGGGCGGGTCATCAAACCAGGAAAATAAATCACAACAGTCTGTTGAAGTAGAAGAGGGAATATTCAAGCAGGCGATTTAGATACTAAAATAAACTAGTGGAAGATGGCAGAGGGATTCTATTCCTATTTTTTCTTTGAGCGACGTAGACGACGTCCAGGAAACCCACAATGCGTCTACTTGGCCACATTTGGACAAATGTATGCGTCTGGATAAAACAATGCTCAAAACATTCATTTGAGTTTTTTACCATGTCAGCCCAAATCAAAACTGCTCTCGACATGGAAGACGTGGAATACACATTTAAGAACACACATGATTGTTGCAGACATGTGATGACTTTTGCTACAGTATATAGCCTGTCTAAATGCTTAATTTCATTTTCATTTGGTGTTTTACAACAAGACAGTAGCTAACATTTTGTTAATTACTTTTACTGTTTAAATAGTTGACTGATATTGAAACAAACAACATGATTGTCTATTCTATTGTAATATATATATTTAATGCTACATATCACAAAGGGTTATTCAGATAAAGGAAGTTATCTAATACAATAAACATTATTTTACGCTTTATGATTTTTGTTTTGTTTTTCTGTGTGTCAATGTGACAAATGTGAAGGTTTTAGCCACAATCTAACCTGTCTGAATGCTGAAATTCATTTAGCGTTGGGGGCCAGAACCCCCTCCAGGATCCTGGTTACTAGGTTTTTCTAAGTTTCAAAAGTTGGCAGATGTGTATGTTTGTTTTCAATTGTTTACTTTTCATTTTGTATGTCACAAAGAAACGTATTATATTCCACCGGTAACACTCTTATGTAAACTGGTGGATGTATTATGGGTCTTCAGCATGTGTAACTGTTAATTCAGCTGTGATTTTAATGTGCAATTTTGGTTCCCATTTTTCTCTAATGCATGCTGTTGAAGATTTATTTGACATGAGCTTCCTATATAACCCAGATGTAATTGTATTATTTGTCCCACCCCATTCATTTCGCTGGAAGGTTATGTCCTGATCTCTTTCATAATGTAACATCTAAATTGTAGGTATCTGAAAAATTCCAGTTTATCCAAATTGTATTTTTCTCTTAAATTTTAGAAACTCTCCATTTACCCCATCTTTATCAACACACTTCAAGCTGTAATACACCTGATCAGTCACCTGTTAAAGCCATTATCATATGCGGCTGGTTTGAATTCATTATTGTATGCTACCCACTGTAATGATATAGATAAATCTTGTATCTTACACTTTTTTGCTATTTTTAACCGTATCTCCAGTGTGAACTGTTTTATTTGATCTATTTGTTTTTTCCTTTTATAAGTATATTTAATTAACTTTAGGAGATTCATTCAATGTTCACGTGCTAGAGCACATATGTGACGTTACTATAACCTAGTGACCAACTACGGTGATTCTCAAACACTAGTGGTATGCCGGTTTTATCTAGGGGTAAGCCAAAGAATCACTTAATTAAATATTCAAACAGTGGTACTGTTCAAACTGTGTAATGTTACAGTGGATAAAAATATTAAATATACTTGTTAAATGAAACCTTGGCCTTGTTTGTAATGAATACTTATGCCGACAATGCTACTGTATTTTAACGTTGGTCATTATGGAAAAAGTTTGACAACTACTGCATATCATCTGTCTGTTTCTCTTTTTGAAAAAAATACTGTGGATCTGACTGATAGTCGACTATGAGCAAAATCTAACGGATAAAAATTGTTATTCGAATACAGTAAGCATTTATTCCGGTTATCTTCCACAAAGTGCTCAGAAATCCATCTTTCTGGCCATCCCTGCTATAAAAACCCTCGTCAAGGTAACCTGCAGTAACTGGGGAACCGTGGAGGGACGAAAGAAGACTAATCATTTCAGTTAAATACAGCAGTCGCAGCTTTTTGGTATGCATTAAACCAGTCCTTCTCAAATAGTGTGGGTGAGCGGGGACGCGTGTGACCTCGTGGAACATGCTTTTTTTTTTTTGCCATTCCAGAATATGATGAATCGAATGTAACACTTTACCTCACTCTTACCACGGTGGGAGACTAGGAAAGACCGGTGTGTTAAATGTTAATAAGCTTAAAATGTTAAGCAGAGGTATAGTTCTAACAATTTTATAAACAAATAATAGTATTTATAGTCACAGTGGAGAGAGTGTGTGTGGGCGGGGGGGGGCAAATATTTTCTTCTTCCTGGTGGGTCGCGTAACAAAATATTTGAGAAGCACTGCATTAAACAAACTAAAAAGCCAAGCATTTTCCCGATTATCTTCCTCAAAGTGCTCACATATCCATCTTTCTGGCCATCCCTGGCCTCGGTATGAAAGATCACTTGCACATCTGAACTTTCCCCAATGGCTCAGCTTATGACTACTTGTGTGTTTTTCTTTGGGCCCTGTCACTCCATCCATCTCTGCGGCTGCCCTGCGGCCCGATGGCTGTTCTGCTCACTGTCAGCAAGTTCAGGCCTCTCGGGTCGAGGCCTCTCGCATGCGAGTTGTGGGAACCGCAATGCACACTCGCAGCTAAGAGCGTGGTTGGATGCTGGGCACGTCTCGTGTCCATAAAAGGAAGCATCGAAACAAAGTAAATGGAGAATGTTTTGAGCGAGGAATGTTTTTGACGTCGATGTAGAGCGGCTCATATTTTGTTTTGAGGCACATGAAAAATGTCGCAGTCTTTACATAATTATGCAGCATTGTTTTAGTGTCCTGAAATGTACCTGCAGGTGTTGGGGTTGAACCTCTTGCCCTGCCTCAGACATGACTGGGGACTCTCCCTGCACTGACACAGGCAGGTGTCCGGGTTAAGGGGTTGATTCCCTGGACACTGGGCAGCACACACGCAGCCACACAGCTCCTCGTCCCACCGCTGGCCGATGGGGCACCACTTCCCATCAACTTGGCCTTCGCACTGACATTCACCTGCAGGAGAAGACATTAGCAAACACATTTCTACACTTCATAACTGCATAACTGCTTACATGTGTTGTGGTCCAGTTTCCAGCCTGAACCGCAGCTGGCCTCAGTGAGCCCGTTTCGACAGATGCACTCGCAGCTGGACTCCTTCAGAACCCTGTTGGGGCCACATAGAGCCAGCAGCCCCGAGTCAAGAGCCTCTGGAAGCCACAGAGAGAAGAGAAGAACCAATGGTTAGTTGCAAAATCCAGACCTTGTAAAGTAAATAGAACTGAGCTGAATAGAATGCGTCTGCTTTGGAGTCCACTTCCCCTAATGCAAGGGTGACATTTTTTAAATGTTTAACTTGAATGCACGTCATTTGTTTGCAGTATAATTTAACGTGCACATCTGAAGCAATTCTGCAGTTATATTGCAAATAACAAGCTGCTGGTGTACACTAATAGATAATGGAGAAAAGCATCCATAAACATAATCTGCTGTATTTAATTTTCCTATAATCTGGTATGCAAACAAGCTTTGTGACATTTGTGCTGATCTCTTTTTCTTTACCAGTAAATTGGGATGATTAATCTGCATTTTTACATAATACAATCATTTTTTGTAATTATAATTGAATGTTAATTTAATCAGCCCTTCTTTAAATACAACGCATTGTTTTTGTGACAATGCCACATGTCAGCTGTTGGCGTGATCCCAGGATGCAGAGAAGTGCAGGCAAAGTGCAAGGAGGTGGTCCCTTTATTAAATACCAAGCAGAATAAAAGTAACTCAAGTCTTAGCAGGAACTCCAAAAGCAACTATCACACTCTGGCATACACTAGAACTGAGGTGTCAAACTTGTTTTCATTGAGGACCACATTGCAGTTGTGGCTGCCCTCACAGGGCTGCTTATAACAGGGAACAAATATTAATATACATAATTGGCCACTGTGTGAATGATTGTCCTGCGATGTGGCGTCGACTAGCTCTGGGTGTATACTACCTTGCGCCCGAGTGCAGCTGGTATAGGCTCCAGCCCCCGCAAACTTTAGAGGGACAAGCGGTTGAAGATGGATGGATGGATGAATGTAAAACAAATCCCTTCATTACACTGTTACACAATTTCCTTAGCATTTGACTATATGTAGTTTTTGCGGGGGAAAAAAACTGGCAGCTCACTCAGCAGAAATTTACCGTAAAATGTACAGTGGTTTTAACAGTACATTACTGTGAATTGAATACTGGTGCCACGTTTTTTTTTCACAGTCAAATTTTGGCGTCTGAGCTACCATTTTTTTTCTTATTTTTACTGTAAATAGAAAACCAGTTGTACTGTTTTTTTACCGTAAAATTCCAGACTGAGCTGCAAGTTTTTATTTGCAAAACTACTGATTTTTTTCCCCCATTTTTGGGAAAAAAACTATTTAATAGTCAAATCTTGACAAACGGAATGGGACTCGTGTAATATATGTGTTGCATTATTAGATGTTACTAAAATAGAAAATATATGCAACTGCATAGAGTACATGCATTTGTATCCCTCTAAAAGGAAAGAATAAATAGTTTGTTTACTTTATTGACCCATTTATTTTCAGGCTTTCGCGGGCCATATAAAATAATGTGGCTCTTGACTTTGACACCTGTGATGTATAATGTGTATGTAACTTTTAATTGCGGCATTTTATGCGGACAGCAAAATGTCTCACCCGTCTCCTTCTCAGAGTAGTTAATGGCATCTGTGGAGACGCACATGCAGTTCACAGGATCCCACAGGAACCCTGGAAGACAGGGGACGGTGGGAGGGGAACACCTGGACAAACACACCCACAGAATAAGCGCACACACAAGACTGACAAGTCTGATATGTGTGTTTGGAGTCTCACTAACAGGTGATCTGTTGCAGCTCGTCTAATGATGGAGTGAAGCGGCCGCTTCGGGAGGCACTCGCACGCCGTGTGGTTGACAAAGGTCACCATGACAACGGAGCGCTCCATCCTGGGTGGTGACAGCTCCATCAGCTGGGAGAATGCAAAGGAGGTAAGAGTTGATGATGATGATGATGGCGTGTGTGCAAGCGTGGGGATATTTACCGTCTTGTTGACAAGCGTGTGACTCGTGTTGCCGCAGTAAACGGCTTCGTTGGTGCAGCATCCCCCGCAGCGATGCAGCGCCACACAGCGGGGGAGGTAGAACTGACTGGTGGATTCTGGGTATTCTTTGGTGACCTCAATGCACACCTCCCTCGGCTGGCATGAGGTGCGCTGGATCTCCTCTAGGATGACTGATTGCGTGCGATTGTGTTAGTGAGTGGCTGCTTTTAGAAGCGTGAACATGGTGGTGTTTACCTCCAAGAGTGCCGTCCACCTTATAAAGAGCATCTTCTCTTAGCTGCACCCATCGATTGTCACGGCTAGGATGCACGGCCAGGCTTGCTGAGGATGTGGGAAAAGAGGAGGAAGTGCCAGGCCACGACTTTTTCCTCAGGCACTGTTGAAGCAGATTATATTCCGGATAAAGAAGCTGTAGTAGCTGATCCACACTCGTCACACTCTGTAGACTGGTCGGGTCATCTGACATCACTGGAGCCTGCAGGACAGGAAGGAAAAATGCCATCTTATTTAACCCTTTAGAACAATAAATAAGGGATGTTCTTTTTCTTTGGAAAATCAAAGGATATACAGTGGAACCTCAATTTACAAAGTTAATTGGTTTTTGAAAAGGGTTCCTAAACCGAAAAGTTTGTATAGTGAAGCAAATTTCTCCATAAGAAACAATGTAAATATGAATAATGGGTTCCAGCCTCAAACAAAGTCCATATTTTAGTGAAGGTTTGTACACTTTAAACACAATATACAGTGATATTAAGTACTGTATACCAAACAAACATGACAAGGGTGATAGATGAAGTTTTTCTTTATTTTACAAGCCAAAACAACAACAAGCTGCTGTCATTTGTATGCGCTGCTCCGCCATCACCCGCAAATACAAAAAGTCACACTGGTGCCCTCACAAACGATCAGAAATCACACATATCCTATACTTTAAGAACCATATCGCTACAATAATAAAAGTAAAATCCACTTTTATAAGATAGGCAATGAGCAGCTGATGAATAGAGGGCGAAAGGGGAGGTACTGTGTGTGTGCTAAACGAGACAAATGCCTGCTCCTCTGCTAAGAAATAAGTCTGCTTTGACATATTTTTCCAGAAAAATCCGGTCTCCTCAGGAATAAAACTTCCTGTGTACAAAGCCTGCTTTGTAAATTCTTCCATACTTATGAGCGTCATAAATGTACATGTCGCAAACAGTCTTTTTTTTTTTTTTTTTAACTCCACAGCGATTCCCCTCTATTCCACACTAGTCTGTTGTCATTTAGGGACTAATAAGTTAGCAAAATGGACAAAACTTGTCAAAAGGAAAACAAACACAGAAAACGTGACAGTCTTGTAACTGTTTCGGGCAGTGTTGCCTGAAGTACAGTAATTATCATTTTTGTATGATAATTTCACCCTCTATGTGAACAGTCTAATTATTTCACCCCATTAATTTATAGCTATTAGAAAACACAAAAAGTTATTTCTAAATGTCCTGATAGTGTATTCAAAGTTAACTCTATATTATAAACTATGCTACCACTGTCCGTGGTAATATTTTACTGTAGCAGAAGGTTTTGAGCAATGTCTGATCATTTTCCTCAAAATACAATAATATTAAGCTTCTAAACTTGTTAAGGATCCTGTGTCATTTCCCATTTGGCAACTGTGATACCAAGATACAGCTGCTCCAAAATGATAGCCTGTCAAGTAAACTATCTAATTTCCAAAAGCTTGCCATGTTCACACAAACAGACATACTTTGATGTCACAATTTTGCGTTTTCATTTCCAAAGTACAATAAAAACAACACTGGCTTGCTGGCTTTAAATACAGTAAGAGGACATATATGTTTAAACGTAAATATACAATCATCATTGCACATGTCTATGCTTTGTATGTGATTTTGGTGTGGTTCCTATATATTTTGATCATTTTCATGGTCAAAATCGCGGAAATTCAGTGTTTCCTGATGAAAATAACAAGGCAGACAAGAAGTGAGGCAGACACAGGTGGTGCCTCCACGGCTACACACAAAGTGTACTGAGCATGTGCGTGCGAGAGGACGTGTGCTTGTTGCCAGGGGATAAAGCAGGCCATGAGGCAGCAAGTACCTCTGCCTCAAGTTAGGGGGCGATATATTGTGAACTTGCACTTCAAAAGTTCATGAATTGCCAACACCGATAAACCCTTAAGAAGTAGAATAAGAAAAAAAACAGACAACTGCTACGCTTCCCGCAAACTGTGACACTTTTTCGCCCTAAAAATGGAGGATTTGATTTCTAAAATAAGGAATTTTTCAAGACTGGACTTTCAATCAAAGCAAGAAGTCATTAATACTGGGAGACCAACGCTAGACCTGCCTGATTTGGTTCAAACGTGTGTGGTTCTAGGACAGAAAAGAATGTGTTAATGGATTGGTATAATGGAAAAGAATGGCTTTGTGGCTGTGCCACAGAAAAACGTATTTATTGCTTTCCCTGCCTTTTATTCTCTTCGTGTGACCGCGTTTGGACCCAAATGGGATATACTGATCTGAAAAACCTGCCAAGAAGCCTCGAAAACATAGAAGCTCATTTGCCCACATTCAAGGTCAGATTGCTTCAAAACGTTTGGAATATCACGTATTGATCTGGCTCTAATTGAACAACGGAGACTTAATATCAGCACCCACAATGCCAACCATCCATTTACTACCGCTTGTCCTTTTTGGGTCGCGGGGGGTCCTGGAGCCTATCTCAGCTGCAACATTCACACACAAGGGCCAATTTAGTGTTGCCAATCAACCTATCCCAAGGTGCATGTCTTTGGAGGTGGGAGGAAGCCTGAGTACCTGGAGGGAACCCACGCAATCACGGGGAGAACATGCAAAATCCACACAGAAAGATCCTGAGCCCGGTATTGAACTCAGGGCCTTCGTATTGTGAGGCACATGCACTAACACTTAGACCATCCTTGCTGCCCTCCACAATGCCAATCTAAAGGAAAGTCGTGAGAAAATAAAAGACCCAATAAACACTTGCTTTTCGGTGAAACAGGAGCTTGCATTTTGTGTTAATTATCTCAATTGAGAAAGAGAGACTTTTAAAACTCAAAAAAAAAAGAGAAAAAGGAGAACTTCTACAACTAAGTCATAGAAGTCTATGTCCAGAAGGAAAGACGTCCAAAATCCGTAGTCACAAGTTAATTAAAAAAAATGTGTATATATATATAATTTTTTTAATGTATTTATTATTTTTTTATCATTCTTTTTTTAAAGTCTGTCCTTTCTAATCCATTTTCCACTGCTTGTTACTCTCTTTATCTCCAAGCCTCTTAGCCATATCTTATTGGCTCCATATATTTTAATTTCCCCTCTGGGATTAATAAAGTATGTCTGTCTGATAAACCCTCCAAGGCAGGGGTGCCCACACTTTTTCTGCAGGCGAGCTACTTTTCAATTGACCAACTCTAGGGGATCTACCTCATTTATATATATCATTTATATTTATTTATTTATGAAAGAGACATTTTTGTAAACAAGTTAAATGTGTTTAATGATAATATAAGCATGTGTAACACATATTGATGTCTTTCTTTCACGAAGACAAGAATATAAGTTGGTGTATTACCTGATTCTGATGACTTGCATTGATTGGAATCAGACAGTAATGATGATAACGCCCACATTTTCAAATGGAGGAGAAAAAAAGTTGTCCTTTCTGTACAATACCACATGAAAGTGGTTGTTTTTTGGCATCTAATTCATCCAGCTTCCATACACTTTACAAGAAAAACATTGGCGGCAAATTCCGTAGCTTGCTTGATTGACATTCACGGCACCCGAGGGTCTTGTGAGATGACGCTGGCTGCTGCCAGTTCATTATTATGAAAAAATGACAGAGAGGAAGGCGAGAAACACTTTTTATTTCAACAGACTTTCGCGCCGTCCCTTCCGTCAAAACTCTAAAGGCCGACTGCACATTTCCTATCTTCACAATAAAAGCCCTGCTTCATGCTGCCTGCGCTAACAAAATAAGAGTCTCGGAAAGCTGGCGTGCACAACTGATGTGCACGCCAGCTTTCTGAGGGATCGCTTGTGCACGCCAGTTTTCCGAGACTCTGTATTTAGTTAGCGCAGGCAGCATGAAGCAGGGCTTTTATTGTGAAGATAGGAAATGTGCAGTCGGCCTTTAGAGTTTTGACGGAAGGTATGGCGCGAGAGTCTGTTGAAATAAAAAGTGTTTCTCGTCTTCCTCTCGGTCATATTTTAATAATAATGATCTTGCAGCAGCCAGCGTCATCTCACAAGACCCTCCGGTACCGTGAATGTCATTTAAGTGACGTCTTGGTGAAGATTGATGATCACTAATTTTTAGGTCTATTTTTTTTAAAAGCCTGGCTCGAGATCGACTGACACACCCCCGCGGTCGACTGGAAGCTTGCGATCGACGTAATGGGCACCCCTGGTCCAAGGTTTCTCATTGTCATCCCATTGGGTTGAGTTTTTAAATAGTTTTTTTTCTTGCCCTGATGTGGGATCTGAGCCAAGAACATCATTGTGGCATGTGCAGCCCTTTGAGACACTGGTAATTTAAGGCTATATAAGTAAACTTTGATTGATTGGTTGTCTAAAAATGCATTTTTCCATCGATAACGTGACATTATGCCACAGTGTCGGGCAAGTGCGCACTCGTTCAGTCAATTAGTGCGTGAGGAATATATATATGTAACGGGCTATATATATATATATATATATATATATATATATATATACACATACATACACATATATACATACACAGCCCGGCTGCCGGCCAAATTGTTTTAACCCAGGGGTCCCCCAAACTTTTGGGGGACCCCTGTTCTATTGTCTGCTCTGCGTTGCAGTGTTAATTGTGTGCTAAGTGTGTTGAAATGTGTGGCGTCCCACTGGATGTGAATTCTCCCTGCCCACTGGGTGTGAGTTTTCCTTGCCCTTTTGTGGGTTTTTCCGAGGATGTTGTAGTCGTAATGATTTGTGCAGTCCTTTGAGACATTTGTGATTTGGGGCTATATAAATAAACATTGATTGATTGATTGATTATTCTATCATCAAACTGTGTGTTTTTGTGACTTTAAACCGGTGCCATTGCATCATACTGCATGTTTGTAAATCTGACTCGTGGGTCAGTGCCTCTCAAACATCACTGTACATTTATGTGGATTAAGATCATTTTAACACCGCAGAGGCAATGTTATTTGTGCTCGTGTGGACATAAACCTAATACAGCCGTTCAACTGGTGGCCTGGGCACCATACCGATTTAGTTCAAAACTTTGGAGACAAACATTTTTACAACAAATTCCTAAAAAC
Source organism: Nerophis ophidion (assembly GCF_033978795.1). Lineage (NCBI taxonomy): Eukaryota > Metazoa > Chordata > Actinopteri > Syngnathiformes > Syngnathidae > Nerophis > Nerophis ophidion. Next base: position 11,584,450 of record NC_084637.1, read on the forward strand.
ACTGGAGTGCTTCTGTTGTTTGGAGGAACTTGGACCACTGTAAACATATTGGCAAATACTTGCGCTCACATTTTAAACTTTGTAAGCAATCATAGAACACTGGTGTCCAAACTTTTGATTTATAGAACTGAGGCGATCCTCAAAGCACTGCTGTAAGTTTTCTCCTTTTTGGTAGTGACATGTTTTTATAATGTGATGTATGTAACTATGGTGTTGCTGTAGCTTGCTTACTTCAGATGCAGTCAGTAGTCATTCGTTCATCTTTTTAATCATAATAATGGTGTTCCCCAGGGTTCCATTTTAGGTCCTAACTTTTTCATCATTTGTGCGATTTAACTTTAAGTTCAGTTAAACAAAATAACTTGAGGACCCACATTTTTTCAGTAGATTCTGAAAAACAAGAGTGCTGTCACAGAGATGACTTTTGAATATCTTTTTTACAGAGGGTTCCTAAAAAAACAGCAGAGCGCTCCTGTAACTCCTAACTAAATAAACAGACCAAAATAAAATGTCTACTTCTAAGGATGCTGGTTTTTCAAAAAATTGAAAGAATAAGAGAAAACATGTGTCAGTAGCTTTCTGGAAAGTAATTTGTTCCTGTGATATGGATCCAAATACTACAATGGAACTGTTCTTACTGTATCTATTGAATTAACCCAAATAAAACAAGCTATTATATTTCTTAAAATTGCTATTAAAGGCCTACTAAAATGAGATTTTCTTATTTAAACGGGGATAGCAGGTCCATTCTATGTGTCATACTTGATCATTTCGCGATATTGCCATATTTTTGCTGAAGATTTCGTAGAAAAATCGACGATAAAGTTTGCAGCTTTTGGTCGCTAATAAAAAAGCCTTGCCTGTACCGGAAGTAGCAGACGATGTGCGCGTGACGTAACGGGTTGTGGAGCTCCTCGCATCCTCACATTATTTACAATCATGGCCACCAGTAGCGAGAGCGATTCGGACCGAAAAAGCGACAATTTCCCCATTAATTTGAGCGAGGATTAAAGATTTGTGGATGAGGAAAGTGAGAGTGAAGGACTAGAAAAAAAAAAGACGAGGGTAGTGGGAGCGATTCAGATGTTATTAGACACATTTACTAGGATAATTCTGAAAAATCCCTTATCTGATTATTGTTTTACTAGTGTTTTAGTGAGATTATATGGTCGTACCTGTACAACCTGAGAGTCGGAGGGGTGATGCCACGGGTGTGGTGACCGGCAGTGTCTCAGGGGGAGGCCACGTTTCTCGACGAGGCGCAGACAGCCGGGCTGAGATTTTTTTTTTTCCCCGTCTTCCACAGTGTAAGCATCCGGCGGTTGGGGGCGGCCGGTGGGAGGAAGCAAGAGAGTCCGCAGCTGTAGAAGGAACGACGCAAGCTATCCGCTCATGTCTACGGTAAGAAACGATTTAATACCACCATTTTCTCACCGAAACCTGCCGATTGACATGTTGTCGGGAACCATGTTCGCTTGACCGCTCTGTTCCATAGTAAAACTTCCCCGTCATCTTTCTGGAATGTAAACAAGGAAACACCGGCTGTGTTTGTGTTGCTAAAGGCGGCCGCAATACAACGCTTCTTCTTTGACGTCTCCATTATTAATTGAACAAATTGCAAAAGATTCAGCAGCACAGATGTCCAGGATACTGTGTAATTATGCGATTAAAGCAGACGACTTATAGCTGGGAAATTTAAAAATTGCAATTCAGTAAACTAAACCGGCCGTATTGGCATGTGTTGCAATGTTAATATTTCATCATTGATATATAAACTATCAGACTGTGTGGTCGGTAATAGTGGGTTCCAGTAGGCCTTTAAGCTTGACGTGATGTAATTGTCACAGCCAAAATGCTAATAAAATAAACCTCACTTTTCTAATGACTTCTTCCATTTTTATATACATTTGTGCTACTAAGCACAAAAAATGTGGGTTATTACAAAATAAGGACCACATTTACCACAACATCCCAATCTAACCATGTTTTACACACTGCCATTTTCCTTTAAACAGAACTTGGTATGGGTTCTTACAAGTTAAGGTTGTGACACCACCTGCTAACGTCACTAGGAGTTCCGAATTCCGATGACGAGAGCCAAATTGTTATCGTCACACCCTATGAAATGGAATTCTCCTTTTGAAATCCACAACTGGCAGTGTTTCAGAATATATTGCGGATGGCTACTGTGAGCACGTTCACACACCGTTTTGTTCAAGCGTTCCTTAATCCCTCCTCCATACCACATTTGACATATTAATGGTGCGAGCTACTTACACATTCTAACACAGAATGATAACGTAATGGAGTTGTTCATAATGGCTGCAGGTGATTTACTGTATCCTATTCAGAAACAGGCACTCCTCCTTTCTATATCCATCTTTTTTTCATTTCACTTATATGGCTCAAAAGTGTTAATCTCTTTCTCTCATTCTGGCATGAGGTCATCGCTAAGGGACTGTTAGGTCATGATGGACCAATGACCGGGCCAGTGCTGTGGGGTGTGTCCACTTTCAGCAGCATGGGGCCGCTTTCATTGCCTCTAAACTGCAGCAATAAGCAATGACTTCACATTTCATCTGCTGTTATGGACGATACTATTCTACTACTACATGGTAAAATGTTGTAGACAAGGGCTGTCTATTATTTTTGGCCCACAGTTTTTTTGTATTCCGCAAATAGAAATAATTAATGAGCTATATTACTGGTGGTCCTTGATTTATGACGCTCCATTTTTACAACGTTTCATGGTTACAAATGTGCTCCCATTAATTAATTTAAAACGTTTGGTCCGTAAATCAGGAGCTAGCTTAGAGCGCATGCGGCGGAATAATAAACTACAGTATGTGTTGTACGAACAACTACACTGAGGAAGATTATCATTGCCTATCAGTTCACTTTTTGACTACATTATATCTCCCAAGTGTATAGTAGGCTCTTGTGGTGTCAATGCACCAAAGAAATCATCATGGAAGTGAAAATGAACACGATAAAGATCAAAGGAGAACACCCGTCAAATTTGGCTGCATTTATGGTCTCAACTGCTTGCAATCATAAGGATAAAGATGGTAACCTTTAGCATGTTAAATGATCTGCTCTTATAAAAGCGGCAACAATAAGCAGTGTAGTGATTTAGGGGTTCTCCATTAATCAACATTGAGGTTTTAATTAGTGCAGTTATGTAACCACAGCACGCGGAGGTTTTGTTTTTCTTTGCCGTCACCGGCATATTATTGACAGATGTGTTTGCCAATCTCAATTGTTGAGCCTCTCATTCCTTCCTCGCTTCAAACAAGGAGGAAGAGGTCTCACTTTGTGCGTCGCTCTCAGCACCAACAGCAGAATTAAGTGAACACAATGAACCTTGTTTATAGTCATTCACAATCTTTTTCTCGGAGAGCGACTCGGCGAGACCGCCCACACAAGAAGCCTAGACACATAGCCTCCCGACTCGCCAGTGGGAAGTTCTGCGAAGTAACAAAAAATTAGGAAAAGGAAATATGATTACAAAGCCAAATGTCCCGTTGTGGTAGCTTCAAATCGGATGGCAATATGAGCCCATCAACACGGACGAACAACTGAGAATGTCATGATTACGTAATGGCATTAAACAAAAAGACAACAACCGACGTAGTTTTTCCCATCCATCCATCCCTCCATTTTATACCGCGTGTCCCTTTTGGGGTCGCGGGGTGTGCTGGAGCCTATTTCAGCTGCATTCGGGCAGAAGGCGGTTTACACCCTGGACAAGTCGGCACCTCATCGCAGACGTAGTTTTTCTAACTGGGGAAAAAAAGCACTTTAAGATGTTCAATATTTATTTAGGTAAAATCTTTGCTTACAGAAACGAGTGCATTTATTATTTTTGTTTGTTTATATATTAATAGTTATTTACCTATTTAGGGACGGCGTGGCGCACTGGGAGAGTGGCCGTGCGCAACCCGAGGGTCCCTGGTTCAAATGCCACCTAGTACCAACCTTGTCACGTCCGTTGTGTCCTGAGCAAGACACTTCACCCTTGCTCCTGATGGGTGCTGGTTGGCGCCTTGCATGGCAGCTCCCTCCATTAGTGTGTGAATGTGTGTGTGAATGGGTAAATGTGGAAGTAGTGTCAAAGCGCTTTGAGTACCTTGAAGATAGAAAAGCGCTATACAAGTACAACCCATTTATCATTTATTTACCTTCCAATTACAGTGCAATGGTATGGTAATGTTATCAACTAATGGAAATTCGACTGTAATGAAACATAAACGTTTATATATCACATTAAAAGGTTACTGGCATTATTATTACAGTATATATTATTGGATTACGTTATAATCCCTGTATAGTTTTATCAACAATTTATTCGGTTTAAGAGCGTAATGTAGAAAAAAAGCTCTGAGTTTCTCCGCATAAATCCAAATAAAAGTAGATTATTGCATATTGTTCTAATTTGTGGCACCTTAACACAAGAATATGTTAATTGACAGTCTAAAAGTAACATGTCTTCCTTCACTCACAGTTTTATGCAATTATGCGTAAAATATAAAAATCGCAATTTTGGAGAGAAAAATCTGCAATTACCTTTTTTCTCAAAATCGTGCACTAGTGGATTCATTATTGAGATGGAATGATTGCTAACGCTTTAGCTGGAAGAGCAGAATCAACGTTGTATCGCAGTGATAAAGGCCAAAAGATTGAAGTCTTGAAAAGTAAACAGGAGAGATGGCATTAAAGTGACATTTTATTGACCATTAATAACAAAATATTTTAATATGTGGTGGTTTAAGGCTTGTGCTAATTTGCATCATCTTAACAGGAACCTATGATTATTTTTGTTTTCTTTGACTTATAAATGTTACAATGTTGGATACTCGCTCATATGAGCTTACATGCCGTTTTAGACGCCTGTGATCTGTGTTTTGGACTCATTAGTAGGGGACACTATGATGTCACCGATTGACAAATGTACCTTTGTGGGCATCCTGGTGCTTGCTTTCTGCCTGCATAGCAGCTGGTTGGCTGCAGTCTGCCGTGTCATTCCTCGTTTGATACCCTCCCAACCGCTTTTAATTTATTACTATGAAAATACTACTTTAAAGGCCTACTGAAACCCACTACTACCGACCACGCAGTCTGATAGTTTATATAACAATGATGAAATCTTAACATTGCAACACATGCCAATACGGCAGTTTACTGAATTGCAATTTTAAATTTCACGCCGAAATATCCTGCTGAAACATCTCGGTATGATGACGCGTGCGCGTGACGTCACGCATTGTAGAGGACATTTTGTTCCAGCATCGTTCCCAGCAGTAAGTCGTCTGTTTTCATCGCATAATTCCACAGTATTCTGGACATCTGTGTTGCTGAATCTTTTGCAATTTGTTCAATGAATAATGGAGACATCAAGGAAGAAAGCTGTAGGTGGGAAGCGGTGTATTGCGGCTGCCTTTAGCAACACAAACACACCAGGTGTTTCCTTGTTTACATTCCCGAAAGATGACGGTGAAGCTTTACTAAGGAACAGAGCGGTCAAGCGGACACGGTTGGATTGGACTACACACTCAAAGTACAGTGTATTATGCAGTGATCATTTCGAAAGATTGTGTTTCGAAGAGGGTCCCTTGCGAAAGGCGGAGATGGGCATCGCCACCACCCGTCGACTGGTGCTGAAGAAAGGTGCGGTGCCGACATTCAGGTTGTACAGGTACGACCATATAATATCACTAAAACACTGGTAACACAATAAGCAGATAAGGGATTTTCCAGAATTATCCTAGTAAATTTGTAATAACATCTGAATCGCTCCCACTGTATAGTCTTTTTTTTCTAGTCCTTCACTCTCACTTTCCTCATCCACGAATCTTTCATCCTCGCTCAAATTAATGGGATAATCGTCGCTTTCTCGGTCCAAATCGCTCTCGTTGCTGATGGCCATGATTGTAAACAATGTTCAGATGTGAGGAGCTCCACAACCCGTGACGTCACGCGCACATCGTCTGCTACTTCCGATACAAGCAAGGCTTTTTTATCAGCACCAAAAGTTGCGAACTTTATCGTCGATGTTCTCTACTAAATCCTTTCAGCAAAAATATGGCAATATCGCGAAATGATCAAGTATGACACATAGAATGGACCTGCTATCCCTGTTTAAATAAGAACATCTCATTTCAGTAGGCCTTTAAAATAAATATTAAATATTTATTTGTGCACCACATTTTACACGGACTGTGTGGTCAAAGTACAAAGTTGGATTAGACGCTAAACTCGGACGGAAAAGACGGCGACTGTAGTTCTGGGAAGCCCAAGATAAGGTAAGATAAAGTATTATTGTTATCTAAACATGGCATGCGAACAATAACACTGCGGTGACATTAATATGTTGGCTTTTTTATGCAGCTCTGTATTGGTCCGAGAGTTGCAGGTCTACCTAATGTGGTGACTGTTGGATCTATATAATATTTGAGGTTTATTGTTGACCGTGTATGAAAAAAAAACAACTGTGAAGTTCATCTTCAAGATATACAATTTTTTTCAGACTATTAGGTGCACTTACTTACTTACTTGCTTACTTACTTACAGTCTAAGAGAAGCAACGAACAATTTGCAGTCATGTTATGATAGAATATACATTCAATGACAGTTAATGCTAGCTATCCAGGTGGCTACAATTAGCTAACAACACCTAAAGCTAATGTGCATACATGTATTATGTACCGTACGAGAAGCCGTTAGAGGGCGGGATATACTGTGTAAAATACATTGGAAAGTTGGCGCCCTCTAGGCATCCGTGTAAATGTTGCAAACAGCCACTTTAAGATCCTTTCATTGTCACGAAAATCAACAATGCGCATTATAACCCGGTGTTACTAATGTACGTTTTTATTCTGATAGTGCGTACCGACCTCCAAGCAATTTTATTTCGTACATGGTGTAATGATAGGTGTGACCAAGAGATGGCACTCACACATGAGAGATACGTGTGGAGTGCAGGTTGACGCCTGTTCAATACATGACGCTAGCAAGTATCCGTAAGCAAGCAAGACCAAAACGTTGATGTTTCATTGAGAATATAGAACATTACTCACAGCCCTCAAGAATCCGTCAGAATGTTTTAGTATGACTTTGGTAAGCTACAAAGCTACACCAATGGATTGCATAATAGGTAATGTAGTCATACAGTATGGGCTGTGCTTCAACATGCATGTGTTGTTATGGTGTGTTTAAAGACCCCAAAATGGCACCGATTAAGAGACCTTATCTGGCTTTTTGTACCACAATATTACATACTTGCCAAACCTGAGACCTCCAAATTCGGGAGATGGGGGGTTGGGGGGTGTTTTAGGGGGTAACGGGGATATATATATTTTCAAGTATTTCTTTGTATATCCGTTCATGAATTAGTATATGCGTTCGGCCACCGTGTTCAATGGAGAAGTCTGATCGACAAGATTTGCAGGCAGCATACTCCTTCCCCTTCGAGCTGTCCTGGATGAACTGAAATTATTTGTTCCAATCATTTTGGAACTTGCAAGCATACTTCTTCTTCTTACTTGTCGTTGCCATGTCTCTTCTTTGTTCTCCTTCCTCTCTGTTACGTTTTCGGACATTACTACTTGCCATAGTTTTGAAGCAATGCATGATGGGAATCCGGATGTTGTGTGTCAGTGTGTTAACATGCCGGCCGGCCGCAATAGACACACGCTGAGAAATAGCTCCGTGCCTGCCTACTTTATGGGTTATAAATAAACCTATGGATACCGGAGACATATATAGTAGTCTCCTTTTTTAGGTGTGAGAGGACACTAAAGGTAGTGCCTTTAAGGCACGTCCCCAATATTGTTGTCGGGGTGGAAATCGGGAGAAATTCAGGAGAATGGTTGCCCCGGGAGATTTTCGGCAGGGGCACTGAAATTCGGGAGTCTCCAAGGATTGGGAGGGTTGATAAGCATGCAGTTTTATGCACAACCAACTTTTCTTACCAGGTGGGATCTGCTGATATATATTTAGGATCTGCATAAGTCCCAAAAATAGGCACACATCTGCCATTGTAGCCCACGCCGCAACAATATTTTCCTTTTTCTCTATCTTCTTGTTGTGACATTTCTAATACAAAGTAGCGTACAGCTGTAACTTATATCTGTCAGTAGACTCGCAATGGAAGCGCTAAAAACTACCACTACAACAAAAATGACAGAGAGAAAACACTGTCCAAGGGGAAGCACGTAAATAAGACCGCCCACAAAATGGCGCATCCAGAACAGACGGTCAGAAAGTGGTCTGTAAAACATAATCTATGCAGCATTTTAAGCAAAGCACCACCATTGCATGTTATGTAAACCACAAATAAGTGTTTCAAATGTAGAAAAAAATCCTAATATGACCCCTTTAATGCGCCGTATAATCAGGTGCGCCTTTTGTATGGCCATAGACCCGCTCATCAGCAGCTTTATAATTCCGATGCGACCTACAGTCCGAAAAATACAATATGGACATTTTCAAAATATAAATGTGAATACTTTTTTTCAAGTTAGTTTTTCTTTTTAAAGGCATGTCAAAATTGGGCTCTTTTGAGAATCAAGCACCATTTAGATTTCCAATTATTTTAAAATGGAGACTAGGGCTGCAAATCTTTAGGTGTCCTACGATTTGATTCAATATCGATTCTTGGGGACGCGATTCGATACATATCGATTTTTTTCGATTCAACGCGATTCAAAAACGATATTTTTCCAATTCAAAAGGATTCTGTATTCATTCAGTACATATAATTTCAACAGGATCTACCCCAGTCTGCTGACATGCTAGCAGAGTAGTAGATTTAAAAAAAAAAAAGCTTTTATAATTATAAAGGTCAATGTTTTATCAACTAATTGCAATAATGTAAATTTGTTTTAACTATTAAACGAACCAAAAATATGACTTATTTTATCTTTGTGAAAACATTGGACACCGTGTGTTGTCAAGCTTATGAGATGTGATGCAAGTGTAAGCCACTGTGACACTATTGTTCTTTTTAATTTTTATAAATGTCTAATGATAATGTCAATGAGGGATTTTTAATCACTGCTATGATGAAATTATAACTAATATTGATACTGTTGTTGATCATTTTTGTTTCACTACTTTTGATTTGTTCTGTGTCGTGTTTGTGTCTCCTCAATTCCTCTCTTTATTGCAGTTCAGAGTGTTGCTGGGTCATGTTTGGTTTTGGAATTGGATTGCATTGTTATGGTATTGCTGTGTATTGTTTTGTTGGATTGATAAAAAAAATCGATTTTTAAAAAAATGAGAATCGATTCTGAATCGCACAACGTTTTCGAATCGATTTTTTTTCCAACACCCCTTATGCAGACGTTGGTTTGATACACGTTTTTGAGTTAGGAGCTCTGTCACAGAACTAATATAAACTTGCAAATTGAAGTACCACTGTAATTAGTGTTATGCAAGGGACTTCAGTCTTCATTTAGTCATTCCGAGTCTCGACTTACTCTAAATTTGAACTTGCGCCTCGTTGGAACAGGAGCCACCTGTATTAGATGATACGCTAATTCCGCAAAACTAATATTTGGAAGCTTTGCATCTTAGCTTAGCATACATTGATCGACATTGGATTGGTTTTAGCTTCTTTAATACACACAATTCTGTATGAGGCCCCGGGTTAATTCAACGGTTACCATTTTGTTTGATTTTGTCTTTATTCCCTGTCAGAGTGGACAGTTTTTATGGTAGGTGTAATTTATTGTACCATACACTTTTTACTCTAAAGGTCAAGGACATTAGTAAAATCTACTTCCCTTGCTGCTCATTTGCGGTTGTCTGCCTTCTCTTTTGTCTTCAGTCAGTCGTCCGCTATTGCTTGGATTTCAGCGACGTCACGTCTGGCTCATAAAATATGCGCGGTGGTGAAGCCAGCGTCTGTTCTCAATAGGCACTAAGCGCCGTTCGGCCTTACTTGAAGAAAAACGCCCTATGCTTGTATTTTCGGCTGTACGAACCGTTGAAATCGTGAAAAGGACACGTTTCTCCAGAGTTCTACGAGAGGTAATCAAGAAGGGCGGAAAAGTGCAAAATATTACGAAAGACGACGATAAAAGTAGCACGCACTTCAGTCCGAGGGAGCAGAGTAGAACGCACGGGTTTGCAGTGATCACTTCGTCAAAGGTTTGTTTGTTATATTTTTAATACTAGTATTTTTCCGTTGAAGTATTATTTATTTGCGTTTTAGAAAGTTTGGGTCAATGATATTTTGTCAGGAAGGGTACTTCCAGGTATCCCCTCTTGTTTATTCTGTACACAATGTGTCAGAATACAGGTCAAAAATCAAATGTGGTGAGGATTCAGCTCGTTAAATGGATATGTCGTCACGGATGCTAGTTTGTTTACATGCAGAGCGCAAAGTAAAATCATGAAATTCAACCTTTCCCAGGCAGAAACGATGCGTATTTATCCGGCAGTCTTGATACCAATTTCCTTGACACAGCCACACATGAAGTTGTAGACCTCCAGGCTTTTTCAAGTTTTCATTCGTTTTATCGTGGAGGATGATGTCTGGAGCACACGATTGTTCGATATGTCTGGGAACTTCAACAACAAACAATTTTTGATATCCGTCGACAAATCTTTTTTTGATAACTTATATGGATTTTTTTCTTGTATATGCTTGTTGCAGGAAGATTAAAGCGCCTTGCGTACTCTGAGTTTGCAAGCTTCTTGCTGCACAATTGTTGTTGGCTTGTTTGACCACCATTGTTTTTCACTTCCGGGAACAAGTTACATGACGGAATACAAGCAATTGGCTTGCGATCACTGAAGTAGTTACTCAGAAAGTAACTTTTGGACTATGTGTATGGTCATTTTCCTTCCATCTTATTGGTTTAAAGCATTTGCTTGGACGTGAGCAGAGTACGTCACTGATACATCGCTTTGAATCTGAATTACAGAACATATTTTTGTTTTGGGCAGCACGGTGGTAACAAGTGTTAGTGCATGTGCCTCACAATACAAAGGTCCTGAGTAGTCCTGAGTTCGATCCCGGGCACGGAATATTTCTGTGTGGAGTTTGCATGTTCTGCCCGTGACTGCGTGGGTTCCCTCCGGGTACTTCGGCTTCCTCCCACCTCCTAAAACATGCACCTGGGGATAGGTTGATTGGCAACACTAAATTGGCCCTAGTGTGTGAATGTGAGTGTGAATGTTGTCTGTCTATCTGTGTTGGCCCTGCGATGAGGTGGCGACTTGTCCAGGGTGTGCGTCCCCTTCGGCCCGAATGCAGCTAAGATAGGTTCCAGCAACCGCCGCGAACCCAAAAAGGGACAAGCGGTAAAAAATGGATGGATGAATAGTTTGTATTGTGTTAGTTCTTACTACAAATAAGCAATGTTGGCCTTATCTTCATATTCAGATATGACATAGGGGAAAAAAGATGAAGTTTTAAGAATTTTCTTTGCAAAATTGTATTTCTACAACCTAATGTTGCAGATGAATGTAAATACAAGGAAATACAGATACAATATCGCATTCTGTGTATCATTGCGCAGAATTGTGTACCCACGGAAAAAAATCACATGCATCGGTGATTCGGCCTGTCTTACTTCGTCATACTCATTTGAGTTTGACTGCAAAATAAGCCACCATGGGGCCAAAGAAACTTGCAAGTGCTAGTATCACTTTGATAAATACTCTAAGAAACACTATTAATTTCAATTAAGAACTCTTAGCTTGTGGCCGGTCCACAAAATGATTTCCATCCTTGATAGAAAAAAATGAAGGAAGCTAATGTTGCAAAGGGAGTAAAGTTCTTGATACTCAAAGTCCTTATCAGGAAATCCCCCTCCAAACAATCTACTCTCCATTTCTCCCTTTCTAGGTTGATTGGCAACACCAAATTGGCCCGAGTGTGTGAATGCGAGTGTGAATGTTGTCTGTATCTGTGTTGGCCCTGCGATGAGGTGGCGACTTGTCCATGGTGTACATTGCCTTCCGCCCGAATGCAGCTGAGATAGGCTCCAGCAACCCCAAAAAGGGACAAGCGGTAGAAAATGGATGGATGGATTCTTGTTTTACGGTTTTCCACCCAGTTTACCTCTGTCTTCCAGCATTTTTGATAAAGGTGGTAAGTATCAAACTGTAATTTGGACCCACTTAAGCTATTATAGCGATCGTCCTTGTGGATCTATGTTCTTCTGTTAAATTGATGCACATTGAGATCTCCTTCAAATCCCTATTACAGGGGTCGGCAACCCTCAGCATACAATAAGCCATTTAAGCCTATTTCCCACCAAATAAAACCCACCTCGGACCGTAAATTCTGTTTAATCCTTAAATTAATGGTAACTGCCCCCAGTGGAGGAGTTCAAGTACCTCTGAGTCTTGTTCACGAGTGAGAGAAGAGTGGATCGTGAGATCGACAGGCGGATCGGTGCGGCGTCTTCAGTAATGCGGACGCTGTATCGATCCGTTGTGGTGAAGAAGGAGCTGAGCCGGAAGGCAAAGCTCTCAATTTACCGGTCGATCAACGTTCCCATCCTTCCTCACCTTTGGTCATGAGCTTTGGGTTATGACCGAAAGGACAAGATCACGGGTACAAGCGGCCGACATGAACTTCCTCCGCCGGGTGGCGGGGCTCTCCCTTAGAGATAGGGTGAGAAGCTCTGCCATCCGGGAGGAGCTCAAAGTAAAGCTGCTGCTCCTCCACATCGAGAGGAGCCAGATGAGGTGGTTCGGGCTCGTCCAACCGGTAGGAGGCCACGGGGAAGACCCAGGAAGCATTGGGAAGACTATGTCTCCCGGCTGGCCTGGGAACGCCTCAGGAAGAGCTGGACAAAGTGGCTGGGGAGAGGGAAGTCTGGGCTTCCCTGCTTAGGCTGCTGCCCCCGCGACCCGACCTCGGATAAGCGAAAGAAGATGGATGATGTTAAAACCACTTTTAGTTTCATCACACTTACGCTACAACATTTATCAAATCAAACACTAGACAAGAAATTACACATTTTATTTCTGGATGTTACGACGGAAAACACCAGATTCTTTTGAACTCTAGAAAGAGATGACGCATAGGGGGCGTGACCTACATTTCGACCGACAAAATACTAAAATGTTTTATTTGTATATTACCAAGCTCTTGAAAAATAACTGTTCAATTTAAGTAAACTAAATAAAATCTATTACATTAAAATGAAATGTTTTAAAGCCAACGGGAGCCAGCACTGAAAGAGCAGCATGCAGCCCAGCTGCCCGAGTAGTACTTCCTGTATACTTCCTGGAACAATATAGCTCGGTTGGTAGAGTGGCCGTGCCAGCAACTTGAGGGTTCCAGTTTCGATCCCCACTACCGCCATACTAATCACTGCCGTTGTGTCCTTGGGCAAGACACTTTACCCACCTGATCCCAGTGCCACCCACACTGCTTTAAATGTGACTTAGATATTGGGTTTTACTATGTAAAGTGCTTTGAGTCAGGAGAGAAAAAGCGCTATATAAATATAATTCACCTCACTTCACACTTCACTGTATGCCAACTAAAAAAAAATATAGGTATCAACTCCCAACGGTCTTGAAGTGGGCATTGCGTAGAAACATGCTAGATGCTGTTTGAAATTCTTAAATGCTACAAAGTAATGATACTCTGACCCCAAGTCAATACCAACAGGCCAAAAATACATCAATACCACCTTTTTCCAGCATTCTAAGGCCGAGTATTGTACAACACTTTTTCCTCAGCGAGTCGGGTTAGTGTCGAAGAAGAAAACATTTAACCGATGTTTCCCATATACGTGCTTATTTGTGGAAGCCCGTTAGGAATGTGGATTTTGCGTCCCCCGGTTTGCCTCCACTCATAAACAAATGATTGATTGATTGATACTTTTATTAGTAGATTGCACAGTTCAGTACATATTCCGTACAATTGACCACTAAATGGTAACACCCGAATAAGTTTTTCAACTTGTTTAAGTCGGGGTCCACGTTAATCAATTCATGGTACAAATATATACTATCAACATAATACAGTCATCACACAAGTTAATCATCATAGCATGTACATTGAATTATTTACATTATCTACAATCCGGGGGTGGGATGAGGAGCTTTGGTTGATATCAGAACTTCAGTCATCAACAATTGCATCAACAGAGAAATGTGGACATTGAAACAGTGTTGGTGTGATAATGGAAGTGTGGCAGTTTGGAGTAACTGCAGGTGTGGCGTAAATCCGCTTCACAACACACCTCATACACGCCTGGTTTTTCTAGCACATAAGGCAGGCCTGGGCAATTATTTTGACTCAGGGTTGGGTGCAAATTTAGAGAAAAAAATGTGTCTAGGGACTGGTTTATCTATTTTAGGAAAATAATACAAAACCTCATAAAGTCTGACTGAATGCTAAAAATGTTATGACAGACCGCCTTAAAAACGGAATGGAATTTTATTTTTTTCTATGAATGATAAAACCTTGAATATTGAGAACACATGAACGTCACACCCCCTCTCGATCGACATATTTTACAATCAAGCCAAATGCAACAAACTCAGCGAAATATGAACGTGAAGGGTAAAAAAAACAAAAAACATCTACAATCTGATATATGTGATATATCACTAAGCTTTAGAACTTTCTAGTAAAAATCTCCTTCCACGTCTGTCTCTGAAACACACATTTCAGGCTGGCCGCTCCGGAAACACTTTGTGGAAACGCTCCCCACCCACACTGCTTGGTGCTTCGTCTGACCTGCTGTGACGTAGATCACCATAGTAACTAGTAGGGTTGTACGTTATACGGGTATTAGTATAGTACCACGATACTAATGAATCATATTTGGTGCCATACCGCCTCTGAAAAGTACCGGTCCGCCACACCCTAAGATTATTTGTTAAAATAAAGCCAATAATGCCATTTTTTTCTCGTCCCCTTTATGATAATGGAAGTGTGGCAGTGTGGAGTAACTGCAGGTGTGGCGTAACTCCGCTTCACAACACACCTCATACACGCCTGGTTTTCTAGCACATAAGGCAGGCCTGGGCAAATATTTTGACTCGGGGGGCCAAACTTAGAGGAAAAAATTTGTCCGGGGACTGGTTTATCTATTTTAGGAAAAACCTAACAATAAAGTCTGATTGAATGCTAAAAATTATATGACAGACCGCCTTAAAAACGGAATGGATTTTTTTTTTTCTATGAACGATAAAACCTTGAAATTGAGAACATATGAACGTCGCACCCCCTCTCAATCGACGTATTTTACAATCAAGCCAAATGCAACAAACTTAGCGAAATATGAACGTGAAGGGTAAAAAAAAAATCTGATATATGTGATACGTCACTAAGCTTTAGAACTTTCTTGTAAAAATCTCCTTCCACGTCTGTCCCTGACACCCACATTTCAAGCTATGGAAACACTCTGTGGAAACGCTCCCCACCCACACTGCTTGGTGCTTCGTCTGACCTGCTGTAACGTAGATTACCATAGTAACTAGTAGGGTTGTACGTTATACGGGTATTAGTATAGTACCACGATACTAATGAATCATATTTGGTGCCATACCGTCTCTGAAAAGTACCGGTCCGCCACACCCTAAGATTTTTTGTTAAAATAAAGCCAATAATGCCATTTTTTTCTCGTCCTCTTTATGATAATGGAAGTGTGGCAGTGTGGAGTAACTGCAGGTGTGGCGTAACTCCGCTTCACAACACACCTCAATACACGCCTGGTTTTCTAGCAATTATTTTGACTCGGGGGGCCAAACTTCGAGAAAAAAAATCTGTCTGGGAACTGGTTTATCTATTTTAGGAAAATAATACAAAACCTCACAATAAAGTCTGATTGAATGCTAAAAATGTTATGACAGACCGCCTTAACGGAATGGAATTTATATTTTTTTCTATGAACGATAAAGCCTTGAATATTGACAACCTATGAATGTCGCACCCCCTCTCAATCGACATATTTCAAGCCAAATGCAACAAAAATTCAACAAACTCAGCGAAATGTAAACGTGTAGGGTAAAAAAACAAAAGATCATCTCCAATCTGATATATGTGATACAACACTAAGCTTTAGAACTTTCTAGTAAAAATCTCCTACGTCCGTCCCTGACACCCATATTTCAGGCCGGCCGCTCTGGAAACACTCTTTGGAAATGCTCCCCACCCACACTGCTTGGTGCTTCGTCTGACTTGCTGTGACGTAGATCACCATAGTAACTAGTAGGGTTGTACGGTATACGGGTATTAGTATAGTACCACGATACTAATGTATCATATTTGGTACCATACCGCCTCTGAAAAGTACCGGTCCGATTTTTTGTTAAAATAAAGCTAATAATGCCATTTTTTTCTAGTCCCCTTTATTTAGAAAAGCATCAAAGTACCGAAAAGTATCAAAATAATATCAGGACAACACTAGTCACTAAAATATCATGCAAAAGCGCAGATTCCAACCATTGAAATATGTTGTATAGTTTAAGACTTACGGTCATTAGAAAACATCACTGCACATCATAATGGCAGCTACACTTTCCATCTTAAAGATCTAAAAGAAATATTTGGGAATGTCCAGCGGGCCAGAATGAAAAGCTTAACAGGGTGCATGTGGCCCCCGGTCCTTAATTTGCCCAAGTCTGACATAAGACATGGCAGAATTGATCTGTGATGCACTTTGGCGACTTTATTATATTTAGCGATACAGGTACATGTTAAAAGTGAAAAGGTGTATCCTGCGTCATGCATTTATTTGGTAATCAAAAACAAGCGATCACGAAAGTATTCGCAGCCCAACTGAGAGAACAGGTCCGCCACCACAAGCCTAGAGAGTGTCCATTACCACATTGTGCAGAAAACCAAACCTTCATTACTTCCATAAGTGCTGACAAAGAGAACTTGTTTGGCAACACTTTGAAGTTGAACACTACTGGTTTACTTATTTCACCAGGAAGGCAAAGTGTTTTGCTGAACGTAGCTCTTTTTTTTTTTTGAGGGCCGGTGGCACGTTGCAAAAATATAATAAGCCAAAACAGAAAAATAGAGCAAAGGTACTGAGAAAAGGCTTAAATGCTGATACTAATAATGACTAAAACAGTTCTCTTGAAATATATATTTGAGCCTTTTTATTCACCTATTTCATTACAAATGACGTCACACTACCACCATATTGAGAGATTGTGAATAACAATATTGTTTATTTGATATACTTGCAATCTCCATGCTACTGTTGTTGATTTTAGAATGTAAAATAGTATAGAATTGTTATTTTTTCACCATATCGTTTTTTTTTTTTTTATATATATACTGGGAGATTATAAGACACTACTGTTCTTTTTGTAATGTACTATAGTTAACTATTGTTATTTTTTTACCATATTCATTAGCAGATTGTTTGTTTTGATATTCTGGGTGATTATAAACCACTGCTGTTCTTTTTAGAATGTACTATAGTTAACTATTGTTATTTTTTTACCATATTCATTAGCAGATTATTGTCTGTTTGGGAGATTATAAACCACTGCTGTTCTTTTTGGAACGCATCATTAGAAGGTGAAGCTTAAAAAGTTTGAATATCATGTAAAAGTCCATTCATTTCAGCAATGCAACTTCAAATGTGAAACTAATGTCACATAAAGACTGTACCTACAAAGTGAGATACGTCAAGCTTTTATCATTTTGATACTCATGGTTTATCAATGTCAATCAATCAATGTGTATTTATATAGCCCTAAATCACAAGTGTCTCAAAGGGCTGCACAAACCATAACGACATCCATGGCTCAGCACCCACATAAGGGCAAGGAAAAACTCACAACCCAGTGGGACGTCGATGAGAATGACTATGAGAAACCTTGGAGAGGACCGCAAATGTGGGTAACTAGGGGAAACCGGTGCATAGGACGTTGAGTGGGTCTAACAAAGGGGTCGGCGACCCAAAATGTTAAAAGAGCCATATTGGACCAAAAATATATTTTTTAAAAATTGTCTGGAGTCGCAAAAAATGAAAAGCCATATATAAGTGTTATAATGAGGGCAACACATGACGTAAGTGTCTATATTAGCTATGTTAGCCTACTATCAAAATAACTGTGTCACAGGCTGACACAAATCTTCATTGACAGACATGTTGAAATATAATATTTGTTCTACCCATTTTTACAAAATTGGAAAACATTAGTAAAACAGAGGCTTCTTAGAGGATGAGATAATGTTTAGATATTACTGGCTTAGAATGGCCAAAGGTCCAAGTTAAAGAAAATGGCGGGCTGTCTTCTTTGAATGGATTTATGACAATATATGCAAGCTGGGTAATGTTTGCTGTGGTCTGGAACAACATGGCACACAAGCAACTATCAGAAATGCAACCAATACAGATAATATGTCACGAGAGATACAGATATTAATTAAATAGACAGAGGACATAGGAAATTAAATGAGCTCAAATATACATACAAGTGAGGCTTAATGATGCAATATGTATATAAGTATGAAAATTGTAATTTTCCTGAAGGAATAAATAAAGTACTATCTATCTAATCTAATCTAATGCTATCCTAAATACCATGTTAGCATTGATTCGCTTGAAGTCATGCATTCCACACAAGTCAATAACATCAACAAAGCTCACATTTGTTCATTCACACACAGCATAAATATTTTGGTGGACAAAATGAGACAAAGAAAGAGTGGCATAAAACAAGAACTCCGGTGAGTTCAAGGAATGCCAAAATTAGTAGGACAAAATGGCACTCGCCAAATACTCTCATCAGAAAAGCATGTTTACTATTAATAGTGGGATTGTCCTCGTATAGAAACCCTATTAAAACAAAAATATATTTTTCCCCATCTTTTTTTTATCTTTCATACATTTTTGAAAAGCTCCAGGGAGCCACTAAGGAGGCACTAAAGAGCCGCAGGTTGCAGACCCCTTGGTCTAACATAATATTGTGAAAGTCCAGTCCAAAGTGGCTTAAAGTTTTTGAAATCTTTAAATTTTCCGACATTTTCAATGTTTGTTTTTCCGAAGCTGTAAGTAATAATCATCAAAATTATATTAAAATAAGTCTTGAAATAACTGAGTTGCATGTTAGGAGCCTATGTCATAAATTACTTTCACCTTGTCAAGGTAATTGCACGATATTTTTGGAGTTTCACCTGTGCATTTTGGCAGCTCCGATGTGTGCAAAAAGATTTTAAATACACGACACTTTGAAGTGTTTTTTAATGGTGAAGTGCAGGGGTCGGGAACCTTTTCGGCTGAGAGAGCCATACAAGCCAAATATTTTCAAAAGTATTTCCGTGAAAGCCATATAATATATTTTTTAAAGACTGAATACAACCAAATGCGTGTATTTTTAAATAAGACCAACATTTTTAGAGTATAATAAGTCTCTTATTCTTTTTTAATAACATTGTTATTCTGAAGCTAAACAACAATAAATAAAAAACTTCTTACCATTAAAGCGACTTCTTGAACAGGTGCGGTAGAAACCGGATGGAAGGATTAAAATGCATGCGAATGTTTTATATTTTTAACGTTATTTTTGACACTGTGATTACCAGCGGAATTATTCATTACTTACCGTGTTAAGCAATGTCAGCTAAAATTTATCTGAGAGCCAGATGCAGTCATCAAAAGAGCCACAGGTTCCCTACCCCTGGTTTAGTGGATTTAAAAGTACCGTATTTTTCCGAGTATAAATCGCTCCAGAATATAAGTCGCATCTGTCGAAAATGAATAGGAAGGAAAAAAAAAACTATATAAGTCGCATTGTTTGGGGACATTTATTTGATAAAAATAAATAAGAATAGACATTTGAAAGACAATTTAAAATATATAAAAAATAGTGAACAACTGGCTGAATAAGTGTTTTTGATTGATTGTTGATTGAAACTTTCATTAGTAGATTGCACAGTTCAGTACATATTCCGTACAATTGACCACTAAATGGTAACACCCGAATACGTTTTTGAACTTGTTTAAGTCGGGGTCCACGTTAATCAATTCATGGTAAATGGAACTAAGTGGTAATTGGAAGTAATAAAATGGTAATGTATGTTATATGACGCATAAATAAGAGAAGGTGCCTGGTATGTTAATGTAACATATTATGGTAAGAGTCATTCAAATAACTATAACATTTAGAACATGCTATACGTTTACCAAATCTGTCGCTCCTAATTGCTAAATCCCATTAATCTTATACGTCTAGTCTCTTACGTGAATGAGCTAAATAATATTATTTGATATTTTACGGTAATGTGTCAATAATTTCACACATAAGTCGCTCCTGAGTATAAGTCGCACCCCCAGCCAAACTATGAAAAAAACTGAGATGTATAGTCTGAAAAATAGGGTACTTGGCTTTGTTGTTTATTTCAATGGTGGTATGGAGAATGTTATCTGTATTCCATCCATCCATTTTCTACTGTTTGTCTCCTTTGGTAGTGAGTGGTGAAATTAAGGGTATCCTGACAAGCCATGTGTGAGATGTACTGAGGTTCAGCTCCAGTGTGGTTCTTACCTGGGTGCCCATGTCCTTGGATGGGTAGTAGTCCATGTAGTCTTGTCCTGAGCACAAGTTGCTGGCATTAAGAATCCATAGGAGCACAGCTGGTATCCACATAGTGAGGAGGAGGTGGAGATGAGGATCTGCTGAGAGTTCCGAGCAGGAGAGGGCAGCTGAAGTGAAAGTAAGGGTAGAGGAAGAAGAAAAAGGAGGAGGAGGACGAGGTTGTCACAAGCTGAGACGGTCTCCTTCAGTCATGTCTAGCCGGGGACAAAGTTGCTCTTCCGGCGCAGGTTGCTTGGATCTGGGAAGCGAGTTGAATCCAGCATGGTGAAGAGAAGGTCTTC
This sequence comes from Nerophis ophidion, assembly GCF_033978795.1. NCBI lineage: Eukaryota > Metazoa > Chordata > Actinopteri > Syngnathiformes > Syngnathidae > Nerophis > Nerophis ophidion. The sequence goes on from NC_084637.1 coordinate 11,605,275, forward strand.
TGCGGGTCACGGCGCGGCTCCTCTGTCGGCGTGCGTCACCTCAGGTGGGACGTCAGCTGAGAGCGGCCGTCCCGTCGCCCTTCACACTTCTTTATCTTTATTTGTATTTTCTCCTCAGACGGCAGCAGCTGTGCTCTTCCCTCCCGTTTGTCTCCAGCTCACACCCGCCGTCTCTTCCTCAACAAATCTTCAAGGAAAAAAAGAAAAAAAAAAAAAAAAAACCTTAAAAAAAGGAAGACACAAGTCAGAATCGGAGCATCAGAGAGAGTTCCCCAAGAAGAAGTAATTCCAAATAACAAAAAAAATGTAGATGGCGGGTTGTCGTTTTGTTGTTGCAGGGTTTGAAAGTGTCATGTGGTGGAGGAGTGAGGAGAAGCTGCATGCAGACGTCTAGGAGGAGTGAAGGAGAAAGAATACCAGACTGGAAGGCTCAGAGCTGGTGGGTGGAGCCCGGTATCTGCGGGATGATTTATGCATGATAACTGGTTATACTGCCACTCGCTCGTTTCCTCTTTATTTTATTTTTTTTTATTTTTCCTAAAGAAATTGCATGTCTCCTTCAAGGATTTCCACTATTTTTACCCCACATTCCTCACATCTTAAAGCCGTTGAAATAGTACGCGCTCACCTCCGCCTCTAAGTGCCTTTTTATTGGACGTTAATACTTTTTTTTTTTTTGGCGGTTTCTGCTTTACATCATTCTGCCGCGCTTCTTCCTCACAGGAGAAATGAAGCGACCCCCCCGCCCCCCCCCCAGACGGTGCTTTTAGTGCAAGGTCATGCTTTGCATACTTCCATGAGTGCCCCAAGGCTGGGGGCATGTGTGTCACAGGAGGAGGAGGAGGAAAGGTGGACGGCAGAAACCTGACTTTGAGTTATTGTCTTCCAACCCCCCTCCCCTCCACACACATGCACACACACATACTGGTTATTATTTGGAATGGGGACCATGTTTCTGATTATCACTTGTGGGGGCCACCCTTTCTGCAAGTTGTGGAGGCATTAAAAAAAATAGTTAAAAGCCTACTGAAATGAGATTTTCTTATTTAAACGGGGATAGCAGGTCCATTCTACGTGTCATACTTGATCATTTCGCGATATTGCCATATTTTTGCTGAAAGGATTTAGTAGAGAACATCGACGATAACGTTCGCAACTTTTGGTCGCTAATAAAAAAGCCTTGCCTGTACCGGAAGTAGCAGACGATGTGCGTGTGACGTCACGGGTTGTAGAGCTCCTCACATTGTTTATAATCATAGCCAGCAGACGCTAGAGCTATTCGGACCGAGAAAGCGACAATTTCCCCATTAATTTGAGCGAGGATCAAAGATTTGTGGATGAGGAAATTTAGAGTGAAGGACTAGATTAGATTAGATTAGATAGTACTTTATTTATTCCGTCAGGAGAGTTCCTTCAGGAAAATTAAAATTTTCAGCACAATCCCATTCAAGATCAGACAAACATTACAGGGAGACAGAACAGGATCGCTGACGGGTCTGCCAGCGTCCAGCGCCCTTACAAAAAAGATGAGATACAGGTAAACAAGGACTAGAAGAAAAGAGAAAAAAAAAGGCGATTGCAGTGGGAGCGATTCAGTTGTTATTAGAAACATTTACTAGGATAATTCTGGAAAATTCCTCATCTGCCTATTGTGTTGCTAGTGTTTTAGTGAGATTAAATAGTACCTGAAAGTCGGAGGGGTGTGGCCGCGGGTGTGTTGACCGCCAGAGTCTTTGAGGGAAGTCACGCAGCTGCAGCAGGACGGAAGCTCCGCTGATATCTCCGGTAAGAGCCGACTTATTACCACAATTTTCTCACATAAAACTGCCGGTTGACTTGTAGTCGGGATCCATGTTCGCTTGACCGCTCTGATCCATAGTAAAGCTTCACCTTCGGGAATTTTAAACAAGGAAACAAGCTTCCCACCTCCATCTTTCTACTTTGACTTCTCCATTATTAATTGAACAAATTGCAAAAGATTCAGCAACACAGATTTCCAGAATACTGTGTAATTATGCGTTTAAAGCAGACTACTTATAGCTTGGATCAGGCTGGAAAATAATGTCCGCTACAACCCGAGACGTCAAACGCACACGTCATCATACCGCGACGTTTTCAACACGACACTTTGCGGGAAATTTAAAATTGCAATTTAGTAAACTAAAAAGGCCGTATTGGCATGTGTTGCAATGTTAATATTTCATCATTGATATATAAACTATCAGACTGCGTGGTCGGTAGTAGTGGGTTTCAGTAGGCCTTTAAAGTAGCCACATACACCTCTTTAATCTCTGGATTAATTAAGTAATGTGCTGATCATTCTTACATGGGATCCTGGGGAAAAAAGGTTAATACGGTTCATGGGGACCACATTTAAATAATTTTGCATAATTCACACAGGTACGTAAAAAAGCAGCGAGTGCAGTACCACTTTCAGCCCGATGAGGGGCTGCTGTGCAAATGTCTCACACTCAAACTAACCAGTAAACATGTTTTATGGGCCAAAGCCTAAAAATCACTTAGATGCAATCCGAAGACGCCTATCATTTAAAAAGGTTTCCCTTTAGAGGACCTGTTTTTTTTGTCCCCATACCGTCGGAGGTCCCCTAAAGGTGACTGTGTAAACCAGGCCTGGGTAATTATTTTGACTCGGGGGGGCCACATTTAGGGAAAATAATGTGTCTGGGGGCCGGTATATCTATTTTTGGAACACTAATACAAAACCTCACAATAATGTCTGATTGAATACTAAAAACGTTATGACAGACCGCCTTAAAAACCAGTATGGAATTTTTCCATTTTTCTATGAACGATAAAACAGTGAACATTGACAACATATGAATGTCACACCCCCTTTCCATCGACATATTTTATGGGCCAAAGCTTAAAAATCACTTAGGCGTCTTCAGATTGGATCCGACTATCATTTAAAAAGGTTTCCCTTTATGGGACCTGTTTTTTTTTTTTGTCCCCATACCGTCGGAGGTCCCCTAAAGGTGACTGTGTAAACCAGGCCTGGGCAGTTATTTTGACTCCGGGGCCACATTTTGAGGGGAAAAAATGTGTCTGGGGGCTGGTATATCTATTTTTATGAACACTAATACAAAACCTCACAATGTCTGATTGAATGCTAAAAACGTTATGACAGACCGCCTTAAAAAACGGAATGGATTTTTTAAATTTTTCTATGAATGATAAAACACTGCATATTAACGTATGAATGTCACACCCCCTTTCGATCGACATATTTTACAATCAACTGAAACGCAACAGAAATGCAACAAACAGTGAAATATAAACGCGAAGAATACACAATAAACCCACCTACAATATGATGTATCAGATATTTGATGAATTTCCCCCAGGGATTAATAAAGTACTTTTTATTCTATTCTATATATCACTAAGCTTTAGAACTTTGTTGTGAAAAGCTCCTTCTGCGTCTGTGGAAACGCTTCCCACCCACACTGCTTGGTGCCTCGTCTGAGCTGCTGTGACGTAGATTAACATAGTAACTAATTAGATCAATCAATCAATGTTTATTTATATGGCCCTGAATCACTAGTGTCTCAAAGGGCTGCACAAACCACTACGACATCCTCGGTAGAGCCCACATAAGGGCAAGGAAAACTCACCCCCAGGGGACCGAAAGCAATGGATGTCGAGCGGGTCTAACATGATACTGTAAAAGTTCAATCCATAGTGGATCCAACATAACCGTGACAGTCCAGTCCAAAGTGGATCCAACACAGTAGCGAGAGTCCCGTCCACAGTGGAGCCAGCAGGAAACCATCCCAAGCGGAGGCGGATCAGCAGCGCATAGATGTCCCCAACCGATACACAGGCGAGCGGTCCATCCTGGGTCCTGACTCTGGACAACCAGTATTTCATCCATGGTCACCGGACCGGACCCCCTCCACAAGGGAGAGGGGGACAGAGGAGAAAAAGAAAAAAAAGGGCAGATCAACTGGTCTAAAAAAGGTGTTTACTTAAAGGCTAGAGTATACAAATGAGTTCTACTGAGGTAGGATCTCGAACTGTTACCGGGAGGGCATTCCAGAGTACTGGAGCACGAACGGGAAACGCTCTATAGCCCGCAGACTTTTTTTGGGCTCTGGCAATCACTAATAAGCCGTAGTCTTTTGAACGCAGATTTCTTGCCGGGACATATGGTACAATACAATGGGCAAAATAGGCTGGAGCTAGACCGTGTAGTATTTTATACGCAAGTAGTAAAACCTTAAAGTCACATCTTAAGTGCACAGGAAGCCAGTGCAGGTGAGCCAGTACAGGCGTAATATGATCAAACTTTCTTGTTCTTGTCAAAAGTCTAGCAGTCGCATTTTGTTCCAACTGTAATCTTTTAATGCTAGACATGGGGAGACCCGAAAATAATATGTTACAGTAATCGAGACAAGACCTAACAAACGCATGGATAATGATCTCAGGGTCTTTAGTGGACAAAATGGAGCAAATTTTAGCGATATTACGGAGATGAAAGAAGGCCGTTTTAGTAACGCTTTTAATGTGTGACTCAAAGGAGAGAGTTGGGTCGAAGGTAATACCCAGATTTTTTACCGAGTCGCCTTGTTTAATTGTTTTATTGTCAAATGTTAAAGTTGTATTATTAAATAGAGGTCGGTGTCTAGCAGGACCGATAATCAGCATTTACCTTAAGCGCAGATTACTGCACATCATAATGGCAGCTACACTTTTTATTTTAAAGATCTAAAAAAAAATATTTAGGAATGTCCGGCGGGCCAGATTGAAAAGCTCAGCGGGCCGCATGTGGCCCCCGGGCCTTAATTTGCCCAGGTCTGGTGTAAACAGAGCGATGTCCCCATTAAGTAAGCATTGCCAGAACACACACACACACACACATACACAACCTTCCAAGGTGAAGCAGGACGGCGGCATATATTATGGGGACGGACCAGACATGAAAAAGACAAGAGAGACATCCAAGCTGTGAGAAAGGGGAGTGTCTGGGAACTGCTTGGCTGGGGGGAGAAAAAAAAAAAAACATCCGCTTTTTTTTTTTTCCCCCCCCTTCGGCAGCCTTTTCAAGGATTAGAGATGCACATGCATGCACACGGTGGCAAGTGTCTGCATGCAGGTATGCTTCGTGTGTTGAAATCTGTGCAAGACAAATTCCACATTCCAGTCATTGCTGTCTCCGTCTTATCAACTGAGCTTTAGACATATAACAAGATATTATAGATCTGTTTTTACAACATGCCCGCCTTGGACAGAAAGTGGTTCAACTTTTGTCTTATTTTCTTACATACCTGCCTCCTATTGCTCCCCTGTGTGCGTTAATGTTGAACTCTAACTACGAACAGCCGCTTCCTCCGTTTTCTCCATTTTCAATGGTGGCTTTAGATCGATGACCCTTCCTCACCTCTTCCTCCCACCTGACATGACGTGGAGTTCAAGTCCTGCACAAGTCAAGCACAAGTAATCAAAAGCATGCAGCCCCACTCGTGAGCATTTTCTGGCCTTGGAGCACACACACTGCACACTTTAATATGTTTTCTATTAAGATTTGGACTATGCGCAAAAGATAAAGTGCACTATATGCTCTTATTTTGTTGTGCTTATGTTTTGTCTTGTTTTATTCTGATTAAATTCATGGTCAAAAAATTCAAAGCTAGATAGTTCATTGCACTTGGAAAATGTAAAAAAAAAAAAAAAAAAATGTAAATCATAACAGTAATACTGGCCCTGAATTACGTGGTTATCTGTTTGATACCAACATTTGTTTGTAGAAACCATTATCTTCCTCAATTACACAGCACACTAGTCTGTGGAGCAACAAAACTGCCATTAATTTTGACATATGGATGCCACCCGAACGCCTCCCTAGGGAGGTGTTTAGGGCACGTCCAACCGGTAGGAGGCTACAGGGAAGACCCAGGACACGTTGGGAAGATTATGTCTCCCGGCTGGCCTGGGAAGAGCTGGACGAAGTGGCTGGGGAGTGGATGGTTTGGGCTTCCCTGTTTAGGCTGCTGCCCCCGCGACCCAACCTCGGATAAGCGGAAGAAGATGGATGGATATTTGTCAAAATATTAGTGATTCCTACAGCCCCCAAAAAGTCTGGGTTCGGGCTCCAGTACTGCGGAATGCCCTCCCGGTAACAGTTCGAGATGCCACCTCAGTGGAAGCATTTAAGTCTCACCTTAAAACTCATTTGTATACTCTAGCCTTTAAATAGACCCCCTTTTTAGACCAGTGGATCTGCCGTTTCTTTTATTTTTCTCCTCTGTGGCACTCTTCCTTGTGGAGGGGGTCCGGTCCGGTGGCCACGGATGAAGTACTGGCTGTCCAGAGTCGGGACCCAGGATGGACCGCTCGTCCAGAGTCGGGACCCAGGATGGACCACTCACCTGTGTATCCGCTGGGGACATCTCTGCGCTGCTGATCCGCCTCCACTATGGACGGGACTCTCGCTACTGTGTTGGATCCACTTTGGACTGGACTCTCACAGTTGTGTTGGATCCACTATGGATTGAACTTTCAATGTATCATGTTAGACCAACTCGAGATCCATTCCTTTCGGTCCCCTAGGGGTGAGGGGGTTGCCCATATATGCGGTCCTCTCCAAGGTTTCTCATAGTCATCATTGTCACTGTCACCGACGTCCCACTGGGGTGAGTTTTCCTTGCCCTTATGTGGGCTCTACCGAGGATGTCGTTGTGGTTTATGTTGTGGTTTGTGCAGCCCTTTGAGACACTAGTGATTTAGGGCTACATAAATAAACATTGATTGATTGATTGCCCTGCCCCAAGTGGAAGTGAAGTGAATTATATTTATATAGCGCTTTTTCCTCAAGTGACTCAAAGCGCTTTACATAGTGAAACCCAATATCTAAGTTACATTTAAACCAGTGTGGGTGGCACTAGGAGCAAGTGGGTAAAGTGTCTTGCCCAAGGACACAACGGCATTGACTTGGATGGCGGAAGCGGAGATCGAACCTGCAATCCTCAAGTTGTTGGCACAGCCACTTGAACTCTGTATAGCTCGGTTGGTAAAGTACCTCGGAGTCTTGTTCACGATTGGGGGAAGAGTGGATCGTGAGATTGACAGGCGGATTGGTGCGGCGTCTTCAGTATTGCGGACGTTGTATCGATCCGTTGTGGTGAAGAAGGAGCTGAGCCGGAAGGCAAAGCTCTCAATTTACCGGTCGATCTATATTCCCATCCTCACCTATGGTCATGAGCTTTGGGTCATGAGCGAAAGAACAAGATCACGGGTACAAGCGGCCAAAATGAGTTTCCTCCGCCGTGTGGCGGGGCTCTCCCCTAGAGATAGGGTGAGAAGCTCTGCCATCCGGGAGGAACTCAAAGTAAAGCCGCTGCTCCTCCACATCAAGAGGGGCCAGATGAGGTGGTTCGGGCATCTGGTCAGGATGCCTCCCGAAAGCCTCCCTAGGGAGGTGTTTAGGGCACGTCCAACCGGTAGGAGGTCACGGGGAAGACCCAGGACACGTTGGGAAGACTATGTCTCCCAGCTGGCCTGGGAACGCCTGGGGATCCCCGGGAAGAGCTAGACGAAGTGGCTGGGGAGAGGGAAGTCTGGGTTTCCCTGTTTAGGCTGTTGCCCCCGGGACCCGACCTCGGATAAGCGGAAGAAGATGGATGATTGATTGATTTTTTTTTTTTTTACACATATATTCAATAC